>NC_091144.1:21598623-21758110 GCF_041381155.1 Argopecten irradians
AGAAGTCATGCGACCCCACAAATGTGATATCCCTATGACGAAGATTAAATCGTCTGAGAAAATAATCGTCACCGACCTTGAATGGTGCCAAAACTCAAATCTATCATATTAATGTTTGGCCTTGGATAAACAAAATTGCCATCTTTCGTACACAAGGATTTGACGACTGCATAGCTACCTACCATATTTGAGATAAATACACCCTGATCATACAACCCGTATTTCCTATTCATGTTGACAATGAAATGCGTTAGAGACGTGCTATGAGCTTAGGGCAATCATCATGGCCTGTCATAAAAAACATGAAAAATAACTTACTTGTGGTTAGAGAAAGGATGTTCCTTGTGATTCAAACTGTGTTTAATATCCTTTTGAATTTCCTATGATACTGACAAATCTCTGATGACAGATGCTGTTGCAAGTGCTGACTCCATTCTGGCGTGCATTTTTTTTCTTTTTTTCCCAGATTAATTTCTCTCTTGATTCAATCTCGCCCACCTTTAGACTTAAGTTTAGTATTCACTCTACAGGGAAGGTTTTTGGCCAAGCCATGCCATAGGCTTCAAAAATGGTTGTTGACATTCATGTTTGACGTGCGGTATAGAAGAAATATCTTTGGACAGCTTTATTATGTGATCGGGTGTAATGTGCTGTTCTATGTGGCTGACAGTTTGCTTCAGTTCGGATTGGTTCATCAGAATAACATGCTTTTCAAACCAAAGGTCATGTAAGGACGGTCTCCAGTATCCAAGATAGCAGACATACATTAGCACAATGCCACGTGTTTGGTTGGACCAACGATGAAAATGACGTTAGGCCATCATGTTGGGCCAACGTTGCGCCTGCTTAAAAACTATGTTTGGGCAATGTTTGACCATTTGTTTGTTTGTTTGATTATTTTAATATCCTTTTAACATCCAGCGTCATGTAAGGACGGCCTGCCATGTATGCCGTGTGTAGCGTGTGTCTGTTGCCGTATTTAGTGCTATATCACTGAAGCATGCCGCCGAAGTCGGCAAGCAACACACTTCACCCGGAGTTTCACTTTTACCAAAATTCTCCCATTTTTTTTATACTTTAGTATCGTCAGTGAATAGCTAATTTTGTATGAAAAAAACCCCGATTACACCCGACGATGTCGGCCATTGCACTCGGCATGTTATAGACCTACAGTACCCGTAAAAAAGTAAGCAAAAACACAAATCACATTATAATTGATGATGATACTGTCACAATTGTACAATAATAAAATTATACTTAACATTATAAATATAATGTCTCAGCTTTACCAGTACTTTATGGGTAAAAAACATCGGCCATCTTCTTTATTAATTATTTTTTATACTGGCCGAGTCAGGCGAGTGAAAATCAATATTCATGCAATAATTTTGAACATAGAAAATATGACTTTAGACCAACGTTCGGTCATCAAATGTTTAATAATTTTTTTGTTTTAATACATCCGGCCAAAGTTGGCCCAAGACTTGAAAATCAATGGTTGGGTTTAGAATGTTAAGTCTCCCAAAACACGCTCCTCGCACAACATACATGCAACACACCGCATACATGGGAGGCCGTCCTTACATGACCATAACTGTTAATAGGACGTAAATAAATCAAACAAACAAAAGCCTCCAAAAAAGGTATATTCACTATATTATTTGTCTCTAAACGACCTCTGAGACTGTTGGACGTTGTGCAGTTAACCATCCCACCAAAACATCTACACAAAGCACATGGTTTAACGTCCTGTCCTGAAATAATTGAAGGACATGCGTGTTTCTGGAGATTGCGGTTCATGTGACATAGTGTGGTTCGGTTCCTAGTAATAGGGTTATAGAATCCATGCCGATTTCAAAAGATTTTGGATCAGTGGGGAAAACTGTCAGAGATATCAAGCATTAAGAACTAAGATTACTTAAAGCATTGACATAAACCGTAATGCGGTCTTTGAAGATGTAGCCATGTATATTGGACTTGATAAAAACATTTTGATGAAGCCCATTTTTTGTATTTGTTTTAGTACCAGTCATAGTTGGGCCTAGCTTTATCTGTGTTATTGGTTCTTGTATATTCATTATAGATAAAGTGTTGAGACAATGCTTAAATGTATAAATATCCGTTATCATGAAACAAAGCCATTACCACAGAAGTGATTTAACAAAAACTATCAGAAATGCATTCAGTGCGGCGTTTGTTGTTTCGGCGACCATTTGTTTTCATAATTTTGACATGATAAAAGCAGGCATGAATACAGGCCGTGCCGAAGAATGTGATATCGTTATCCAGAACGGTAATTGAACACGGAAGAACTACTAAATCAAACGTCAAAATAATTTAAGAATGCGTTGTGGAGTTCTGATATAATGACACGTTTCGGAGCAGTTTCCATAATCTTAAGCGAGAAATATTGTGTAACATATGTGATATTACCGACACCTCAACTGGTACAGGACGAAAAACACATTCGCGCGTCTCACGAGACGTCCGTCATCCGCTTCCAATCTCTTGCCTGACGGGAAATCTGTCATCGCGTGGCTAGACACAATTCTGACATACACAGCGAAAAAGCTGTAAAAACTTCGTTCAATCAGGAACAGTAAGTACAAAACAGAGTGACTTGTCAATCACGCATACGACAATGTCGTCTCGTTATGTTTTGTTTTCTTTTTCTTTTTGAAGAGATGAATTACAACAAAATAGAAAGCTGGTGTTTTGTTTGATTTAGGTTTTTTGTTCGTAACGTGCGGTCAACTAATTGTGTCCACTTTCCCTGTATACGATGGGTTTGCAAAGTGTGGTTGCATGCATACATAGATATATGTAATTTGGGAGACAATGGTATGCTTGTGATCTTTTGTTGCGATACTGAGGATCGTTGCCTGTCTTATATTGCTACCTCAATGACGCTTACTGCCGACAATCCCATGTTTATTACCCGCGCAGAGGTATAGACAGCAGGAAGCTTACATAGACAAGTTCTAGGAATTTGTAAAATGAAATCTAGGTAACGTTATATATCTGTCGATATGGACCTTTCGGGCGCAAGCGTAGCGAAATAATATATGAGGCTATAAGAAAGAGATTTTAATTGAAAAAAAAAATAAAAAAAAAAAAATCATGCATGTAAAGCTCTTACAATAAAAAAATTATTGTATGCTTTAAATGCATGAAAACAGTAAAAAAAAATCCACTGAGGCATTAAAAGAGTGTACTTTAAACGGTCTGTAAATTGGATATTTGTTCATATTTGGTAACGGCCAATACACATGAAAATACGCTAAGAACACTTCATAGATATAGAACATTCATGTCTTTTGGGTAACGTTAAACAGTACTATTGCATAAAACAGTTTCTATTGGCGAAAGGGTTACATTGTTGTGGAATATTTGGTTAAAGTGACAGATTTGCCCCTCAAATGTTTAATTTAATATCATATCTCAGCAAATAAATCATTAATATCAGCCTATTGGTTTTATTGATGTATACCTGGATAACAAGTTTCTGTTTATCATTCATAATTAAATTATTGCTTCTATATTCAATTTTGAATATATTTCATTTGAGTAATCAAAAGCATCCATTGACTATTAAAAAGCAAAGAACGAAAAACGTTTTGTCAGGGCTGGGAAATTTGTTAACAAAATGGGTAAATAAATCATCCTGCAAATTAGCTATTTCCGACTTTCTAATAAATCATATGCAACAGCTTTGCAAAAAGCGCTGCATTGAGTGTCAAAAGCTTTCAAACGGAGTAGTTTTCTCAAATCTAGCATCAGACTTCCATGGTCTCTTTAGAATAGAAAACGACGACAAATAGAGTTATTACAGCTCGGAATGTACTAAAATCATCTAAACAAGCGGCCCATGGGCCTTAACGGTCACCTGAGTTATAGCTCAGCGGATTTGTGCACAAATGCATAAGAAATGTGCTATTTTGGTTACAAGCATGAAACTTAGTATGCTTCTAGATAAATATATTATAGGTAAATTAAGATTAGGAGCCACCTGAAATCATGTCTATTTTTAGCTTAATGCGCCATTCATAATTTTCGCTAAAATAGAAAAATCTATATAGGATTGTCAAATATCAGTTAAATGCTACAAAAGAGTTTCTAAAATACAGGAAATGATGCGTGTGGTATGATAGATTCCAAATGATTATATTTCAACACCACCAGAATTCAAAATGGCTGGCAAAAAAGTGAAATTAATTGTATTTTCCTAAATCAGTGTCCAATTTTCAACATAACCTATTTTTTCAATTCTTTGGTGGCTTATTGTTTTCAACATGATCCCAGTACCATTAGGCAAGATTTTTTCTAATATTGGACACACTTCCGGTTGTGCCATAGTCAAAATGACGCCATATTGAATTTCCGCCAAAACTTAAAAATACCAGTCATTTATCGAACATTTGAAATAAGATGCTATTCGGAATTGTTTTTATCACGCCTAATAAGCATTATCTTAAAAATAACAAAGGTGGTCATTATTATGTAGATGTTTTAGAAACAAATGCTTTATTTTAAATTCTTGGGTACACAATATCTTAAATAACCAAGATTTCTTTGATGTATTCTATTTATATCGTTCTGCATTTTTGTCAGCACGTTCACCTCGCATATAAAGGGTAAATATTTGAACAATATTATGTTCGACGAAACTAGCTACTTGTTTTTTAGTCTAGATCACACAAACTATGCGATATGGTTACCTGCCCATGTCATAAATATGGTTGTACTGTGAAAAATGCATCCAGAAATAACAAAAGGAAACTTCGCAATGCACAAAACGGCCATTTTCGTCCATTGCAATGGACCTGGCTCATGATCAAACCAATACTATAATCAAGAGCGAACGATGTGCTATTGAATTTAAACTAAATCCCTAAGCTTTGAGTTGCAGGACCAGAATAAGTCATAATCACAACGGAATTCGAAACATCCATTAAAAACCCCCACCAAACATAAACACATAGAACAAAACAAGTCATCACAAAACGCGTTTGTCAAACATGCCTGAAACTTGGTTGATGTTTTAACTGGAATCCATTCATAGAGGCGTGATCTTGTAAGACTGGACACAATGGACATAGCCGACTTGTTGATAGTCACATAGTTCAGAATATAGGCAATAAATGTAAAGGCAACCAACAATTCTAGGCCTTTACTAAAGATCACCTCGTGGCCAGATCAAAGTAACGCAATTGCAGAGCCAATAAGAAAGAACAAACTGTCCAAATTCAGCCAACCATCCGCAAGAGAAACATCTTAAACAACTTTGCAAATATCCTCATTGAAAACATAATCACTTTTCTTAAGACTTTATATTGCCTGCCATTCAAGAGCTAGCTGAGAACCACACCTGTCCACCATCACTCTCTCAACTTAAGTAAGGTTTGAAATCTGGTCTTATTTCCTCGAGACGTATGTGAAACCACTGGAAACAGAAGATTTGACGGAACAGTTATAGTAAACAGTCTAAGATTAGTTTGTGTCATAACATTCGAAAACTACGCACAATATGTTTTTCCTGTCTTATCTGTAGAAGAACTTCTCTCTCCCTGCAATCATAAGGAAGGCAACACGAGGATGATCATTCATATGACATGCTGTTAACGTATTGTATGAAAAGTTTCCCATCCTAACAGTGGACAGATACAAAAGTTGATGCCTTATTAGTAGCAGCTGTTACCAAATTCATTCAGCATCAGCGAAGAATGGGTGGCCTTTGAAACTTGGAGTTATTGATACATCCCTGCTCAGGATACTGCCTCCGCTTGTGGCCCTGAGAAATTATTAACCCTTCCATCATTCCATGCCTACACCAGATGTGTCGCTGTATATTCATTTAATACACAATGCACGAAAACTGCTTGGGATACATATAAGATATAAGGAAAGCAAATCAAGCATATACCAAGTAAGGTTTTCAGTACATTAGAAAAGTTTGCACTGCTCATGTGTGCTAAAATTATGCTAAAACCATAGATGTTTACATAGAAAGGCAGGACACTGGACATGATCCCGCCAACTACAGATGCGTTTGAGCAGCACACCAAAAGTGCAACATATCAGGGAATATATTGATGAGAAAATGCAACCAAAGCGATCAGACTAACTAAGTCCTGACAAATGGGGATGGGTCATTAAGGATGGTTGGAAGCAGCTATGGACGATGATACCGGTTTCATGTAAGTTTGAGGGTGTTAACTGTAATGCGAACTGAAGTATTATCACGGCGACATATTGTTAAGTCGAATTAGGTCTTTTCTTGAATGTGAAACCTGCGAGTGGTCTTCAGAGTAAGTGAAGACAGATATATTAACATTTAAAGATGCTCCACCTCCGACAGAGCATAAATGATATTCCTCAGTGGAACAATAATTGGTGTTTAATCGTGTATATATATGTCTAATTAACACAAAAAATAATATAAAATAATTTATTTCGCCTTTGGTGCATGCGCAATCAGTACTTCGTTCCATATTAGGATATAGTGACACGGAATTTTTTCGGGATGCAATTAATTATTTGTCATATTTTTAACTTGAAGTAAAATTAGAAGCTCAAACTTTTCAATGGTGGTAATGGTGTAAAGTAAGTAACTTTTGTAACTGAAGAAAAATACTAAATCGTCTGCTCCTGTTTTTGATAGTGAAAAAATACCATTTGTCAGCGGTGGAGCATCTTTAACATATATAGACTGATAGAAAATGGTATTTGGAAGCGTGGTTGGTATTCTGCGGTCGCCTTTTATCCTTCAAATTCCACAATGATTCGCATTTCTGTGACAAGAAAACTTCTCCAATAACAACACCAAACGCAAATCCTTTCACGACTGGGAGTTTCTGTTTGTGATGTCGAATTAATTTGAATTAATCCTCTTTACTACTATCAGATTCAAACTAACTACTAATCGTTTCTTGAATGTGCAACATGCAACTGGTGACGTCGGCTAAATTTTAACAGACAGACTGGCAGTAAATGCTTAAAGTAATGTATTTGGATACTTACTTGGTTATCTGCTGTCGCTTTTTCCCCTTCATAAACAACAATGATTCCTATAAATCACTCTATGAAAAATCTGCTAGAAATCCCTAATACCATCATGCATATTAAATAATATGTTACATTTCCACCAAAAATTGAAAACAGCAGTTCCTTTTGTGAAGTAGATGACCCTGTCTGAGTGAGTCCATCCTTTGTTTAGACCTCGGACATGATCCATATGCGTCCATTATATGTGACGAATATTTCAATCAAAAGTAAAGATATCATTCTTGTGAATATATAATACAATCGGTCTTTATCAATTCATAACTTGAAATGTAAAATATGGTCTATATTGCGTTTTGTTGACTCAGCATTTTGTTATTTTGATGACAATAATGCAAATTCTTACTTGATAACATATTTTGGTGCACACTTATACGGTATTCTACCAGTGTTTGAAAACGACAATTGAAAGGTTCATATATTTGATATTTTGAGAGTATGTAGCGGCCATTTTGAAAAATGGTCGCCATATTTATCTAGGATTTTTTTTCAAGTGGCTCCTAATCAAAATGCTCTCTATAAAAAATTCACTCAGAATATGTTTCTTGACATATATGCCAAGTTTCATGCTTGTAACCATAATAGCACAATTGTGTCACCAATCCGCCGGGCTATCAGAATATATAATGAAAAAATTATAAAACAAATTAAAGACATATAAACACTATATGCTGGGCCTTGAAGTTAGTCAGTGATTTATAAATTTGACTTTTTAGACAATGAAGAGTATTTGCTTCCATCAAACTTGTGAACTTTTTTTTTGAAATCTTAATCATGTTGACCCTGTTTGGTCCTGCCCCTCTGGTCCCCCAGGGGGGTCATCGAGGACTGATATGGATGTTAAAATGCTAAATATTAGGCTTATAATTCTAATAAAGTTTGACTACTTTCCTATGAAAATTGGGCAAATAATGTTCACAAATATGTTTTTCCTATATAAACTAAAGTAAACTTGACCCCTCCCCAGGGAATAACGTGAGACCCCAAGGTCATATAATTCACAATTTTTATAAAACACCTTAAGACCTTTCCATCTATAATAATATGATTATACTATTTCCAGAATTTCTTAAATTTCTTAAGTTTTAGCCTACATTTGTATTTGACCCTTTTTTAGCCCCGCCCCTCTGTCCCCAGGGGGTCGCCAAGGACCAATTTAGATATGATATTAAAATGCTAATAATGCTTACCAAGTTTGTTTGTTAGATTAATTAACGTCCAATTAACAGATATGGTCATGTAAGGACGGCCTCCCATGTATGTGGTGTGTTGCGTGTATTGTTGTGCGAGGTGCGTGTTGTGGGAGACTGCGGTATATTCATGTTGTGTCTTCTTGTATAGTGGAACTGTTGCCCTTTTTATAGTGCTATATCACTGAAGCATGCCGCCGAACACACCAAGCAACACACCCCACCCGGTCACATTATACTGACAACGGGCGAATCAGTCGTCCCACTCCCTGTATGCTGAGCGCTAAGCAGGAGCAGAAACTACCACTTTTAGAGACTTTGTTGTGTCTCGGCCAGGGGACAGAACCCAGAACCTTCCTCACAGAGGCGAACACTCAACTCAAGGCCAAACGTGAGGCGGTGCCAAGGGAGGCATTAGGAAAGATAAAGTAAGTTAGGAAGAAGAGAAAAGATAAGATCCTAAATTTAGTCGCCTTTTACGATCATGCAATTTCCAATGAAAATTGAGCAAAAAATGCTCATTAATGTGTTTTTCCTATATAAACTATAGTAAACTTGACCCCCTCCGCAAGGGGAAACGTGAGACCCCAGGGTAAAATAATTTACAAATTTTATATAACACACTTTAAGACCTTTTCATCTATAAAGTATATTTGATTCTACCATTTTCAGAATTTCAGAAGATTTTTGAAGTTTTAGCCTATTTGACCTTTTTTTGGTCCCGCCCCTCTGCCCCCAGGGGGTCGGTCTGGACCAATATGGATATGATGTTAAAATGCTATATCAGGCTAATAATTCTAACTAGAGGGAAACTAGAGACCCATGGGTTATATAATTTCACAATTTTGGAAAAGGACCTTAAGACCTTTTTATCTATGAATAGTATTTGATTCTACCACAGCAGAGAAGATTTTTGAAAGTTTACTCAATTTTACCCCTTTTGGCCCCTCCCACAGCCCCCTGGTGGTGGGGACCACATAATTCACAATTTTGATGGGCCTTATGCTTTAGAAAATTTGTGCACAATTTCATTGAAATTGCTTTAGTAGTTTTGGATTAATTAACGTCCTATTAACAGCTATGGTCATGTAAGGACGGCCTCCCATGTATGCGGTGTGTTGCGTGTATGTTGTGCGAGGTGCGTGTTTTGGGAGACTGCGGTAAATTCATGTTATGTCTTCTTGTATAGTGGAACTATTGCCCTTTTTATAGTGCTATATCACTGAAGCATGCCGCCGAAGACACCAAGCAACACACCCCACCCGGTCACATTATACTGACAACGGGCGAACCAGTCGTCCCACTCCCCGTTTGCTGAGCGCTAAGCAGGAGCAGAAACTACCACTTTTATAGACTTTGGTGTGTCTCGGCCAGGGGACAGAACCCAGAGCCTTCCTCACAGGGGCGAATGCTCAACGCAAGGCCAAAAGTGAGGCGGTTCCAAGGAAGGCATTAGGAAAGATAAAGTCAATTAGGAAGAAAAGATAAGATCCTAAATTTAGTCGCCTTTTACGATCATGCAATAGGGGCAGCAAGTACAGTTTTAACGCCCTACAAAAGGCGTCTCAGGTGACCTAAAAATTAAATGTAAATTGTTTACGGACATACGACGGACAAAAGGCGATTAGAATAGGTCACTTGAAGTCTCATGTGACCTAAAAATGCAACATTGCCAGTGGTTTGAATCCTAATTTCAAATACGTTTGTTTGATTCAATTAAAGTCCTATAAACATCTTATACTTTAACAGTTTGTGTGTGTTTATGTATACCTTAATACGTGATTTATTGGTACATGTAGCGGGTGTGGGTATTATTTGGTCATTGACAGTTTTGGCTTAAACAGGTCTCGGGAACTTTGTATATTCAGTTTTTCATGTGCAATACACATTAGTATGGTTATATAGAAAGTCCTTATTATCATTCTCACTGGCTCCATCCTCAACCTTCTCTACATTATCGACCATACATACAAAATACTATCTTTATCATCAGCATTTCATCCAAACCTCATTCATCATTTGAAATCATTCACTCAACACTCACTTTATATCTTCATCCACTAATATTAATATGATATACACATTTAATCCTCATTGTCATATACCTTACACATCTTTCATTTCCATAATTATTCTTTTTGTAAAGATTAAGAAAGACTTGAGTAATATTACTTATAACCTATGGTTTAAAAGTTGAAGGTCTGGGGAACTCCATGCTTCGCCGTGGTTTTTGCTACATTGATTGCTAATAGCTCGCTTTGAACAAGTGCCACTACCTAGACGTTGAGGCTCGCAAGGTCTTGTCCACAAAATACTTAGACAAAACACATAAATGTCCATTATCTGTGTCTGGTAAAACCATGAGCATAGTAGAATACCAGTCATCGTTTCGATCATCTATATTTGGAGTTAGTAGACCCATCCATATCATTTAGAACATACCCAGTGTCGGTAGGTACCTGCTGCCCCTATTGCATGATCGTTAACGTCCTATTAACAGCTATGGTCATGTAAGGACGGCCTCCCATGTATGCGGTGTGTTGCGTGTATGTTGTGCGAGGTGCGTGTTTTGGGAGACTGCGGTATATTCATGTTGTGTCTTCTTGTATAGTGGAACTGTTGCCCTTTTTATAGTGCTGTATCACTGAAGCATGCCGCCGAACACACCCCACCCGGTCACATTATACTGACAACGGGCGAACCAGTCGTACCACTCCCTGTATGCTGAGCGCTAAGCAGGAGCAGAAACTACCACTTTTATAGACTTTGGTGTGTCTCGGCCAGGGGACAGAACCCAGAGCCTTCCTCACAGGGGCGAACGCTCATATAGGTAGGGGGTTGATACAGCCGGGGGTACAGGCTCCAATGATCCCGAGATGTTTTAGGAGAGTTCTTCGACTACTTAAGAAGTGGTGATTATGTGATGACAGCAGGTACAGCTCCAGATCATGGATGCGGAAGACCGAATTATTTTCACTCCGTGATCTCTGGTGATATTCTAGTTCCAGGAGCAGAACGGATTTTGAGGCTGTATTCTCAGTGATACAGACAACAGTCTGATTTGGTTTTTAGTTTAGTTTGTTTAGTTTTACGTCCTATTAACAGCCAGGGTCATGTAAGGACGTGCCAGGTTTGTTGGTGGAGGAAAGCCGGAGTACCCGGAGAAAAACCACCGGCCAGCGGTCAGTACCTGGCAACTGCCCCACATGGGATTCGAACCCGCATCCCAGAGGTGGAGGGCTTGTGGTAATATGTCGGGACATCTTGACCACTCGGCCACCGCGGCCCCTTTGGTTTTAACCATTGTCTATCGTTTGCCTTATTTTATTTATTTCGCAACGACATATCTTCCCTGTAGTTATATAAGTACTATAATATTATACCTAGTAATGTCTTCCCGTTACATGTTTCATAATACTTACATTTGATTGCTCCTTATTATCCATTATAGGGATGGCGAGGACACCATTCTTGCACGGGGGGGGGGGTGTATGTGGCACTACGTTTCTTTGATTATTTGAATTGTGTTGTTTTTCATAGCTGCCCAGTGGGTTATATTTGTGCTGTTCGTATCCCATGTTGTGTTATGTGTCAGATGCCCATGTCAACGTTCTGTACTCGTGACATGCTCATTGCGCTTCTTCTTTCTTTCTATCCCTTTATTTGGCACTCTTTTCCCCCACTTTTACTCTGGACATTCGTCAGGGAAGATGCCATTCGCTACGTATACATCAGTAGATCTATTATTTTCTATATATTCTTTAAGTCCTTGGTACCCCATACAAAGTGAGTACAATGAAATTGTTATTATAAATCATTATTATTTGTTACTTTTTTCTACCATGTTATATTTGATCGCTATTTTAAATTAATGCATAATTATTATATAGTTGTATTGTATTAGTAAGGTCCCGTGGAGTTATATTTTAAACGTAAACCCAAATAATTTTATTATAAAAATATGTGTTACATGTATTCTAATCTGTGTATGTGTAGCCTGTAACTGTTTTAAAGTAAGTTCCGTTGTTGTGAAGTTTGATGTGTACATGTATATTTAAAATAGGTATTGTTTGGTTGCAGGAAGTTTCGTTATTCCTGTCTCTATGTGCCGATGATAGCAACATGTAGAATCCCATCCTCCAATTGAGTCAGCTCCTGCATCCTCAGTAATTCCTGTCTTATCCTAGATCATCCCTGAACCTGGAATTTCTGGTCATGACATTACTTTTTGTTTGTTTGTTTGATTAATTAACGTCCTATTAACAGCTATGGTCATGTAAGGACGGCCTCCCATGTATGCAGTGTGTTGCGTGTATGTTGCGCGAGGTGCGTGTTTTGGGAGACTGCGGTATATTCGTGTTGTGTCTTCTTGTATAGTGGAACTGTTGCCCTTTTTATAGTGCTATATCACTGAAGCATGCCGCCGAAGACACCAAGCAACACACCCCACCCGGTCACATTATACTGACAACGGGCAAACCAGTCGTCCCACTCCCGTTATGCTGAGCGCTAAGCAGGAGCAGAAACTACCACTTTTATAGACTTTGGTGTGTCTCGGCCAGGGGACAGAACCCAGAGCCTTCCTCACAGGGGCGAGCGCTCAACCATAGGCCAAAAGTGAGGTGGTGTCAAGTGAGACTCTAGGAAGAACAAAGTAATTTAGGGAGAAAGAAAAGATAAGATCCTAAATTTAGTCGCCTTTTACGATCATGCAATAGGGGCAGCAGGTACAATTCTTACGCCCTACCTGCAGGACCAGGACATTACAAATGAATCCGCTGACACTTTTACCTTCACTGTTCCTTGATTCCACTGTTCCCGTGACCTTGTATGATTGGAAGTTAATGATCCACATGACATGAGTCCAACACAGCAGGTGTTAGCTGAACTACTCATTCCAGTCACTAGCAATACAACAGTTTTTGAAATTCTGGAACAAAATTCAATAGAGTTCTGAAATTCAGACTCAGATTGAAAACATTATTTCTCCTGATAAGAAAACAGCAGAGGAAAATCTGCAAGCGCACAAAAGAAGTCTATATTATCTCATAGATTACCTACATCAAATGAAATAATTTCAGAGAAAGAGAGAGATAGGGCAATGCAAGCTGAAAAAGACAAAAATTAAACAACAAAAAATGAGACAGGAAATGGCACAGAAAAATTAAGAATGAAAACAAAACAAGTGTGAAAATGTGCATGCTAGAAGATGATGAATCTCATGATGAAAATGTTAATTAGGTGAAGTGTGAGAATTGGGTACACCCCTTTTGTATCCCATTTAGAATGCGATAGTCATTGAATGTCAAGGGCTACTTCTGCCCACAGTGTCAGTGGCTGACAGATTAAGTGATATAGATATTCTTGTTCAAGATCATATAATTTTTCCATATTTTCTACCTAACTTTCCCTTTGTAGTTTGCTCATAGGTATTTATTAATTTTGAAAGTGTTTTCTTCTAATGAGAGGGCGTCTATATCATGAAAAGATAACTTATGTATCTTACCATTCAACTCATTGGTAATTAAAGCACTTTTTAAGAAATAGCGATAACAAACTTTAACCATCAAAATCCAAGATGGCTGCCTGACGGCCATCTTGTTGACCGATCGGTCCCAAATTGCAATATGCATAACCAGACAACTAGGACTCTAGTAAAACCTTCATATGAAATTTGATAATGATTCATTCAGTACTTTCTGCGAAATAGCGATAAAAAAAAACTTGAAAGATGCTTCACCGCTGACAAATGTCATTTTCCGCTATCAAAAGCAGGAGCAGACGAACTACACGCAACACACCGCATGCATGGGAGGCCGTCCTTACATGACCATAGCTGTTAATATGACGTTAATAAACAAAACAAACAAACAAACTAGTACTTTTCTTCAGTTACAAAAGATTCTTGCTTTACACCACCACCATCATTGAAAAGTTTGAGCTTCTAATTTTTTCTTCAAGGCAAACATATTGAAAATAATTAGTTGCATCCCTTTTTGTTTGTTTGTTTGATTAATTTACGTCCTATTAACAGCTATGGTCATGTAAGGACGGCCTCCCATGTATGCGGTGTGTTGCGTGTATGTTGTTGGAGGTGCGTGTTTCGGGAGACTGCGGTATATTCATGTTGTGTCTTGTATAGTTGAACTGTTGCCCATTTTATAGTGCTATATCACTGAAGAATGCCGCCGAAGACACCAAGCAACACACCCCACCCGGTCACATTATACTGACAACGGGCTAACCAGTCGTCCCACTCCCGTTATGCTGAGCGCTAAGATGGAGCCTTGACCTTCAATTAAGGTCACATAGTCAAATAGGTTAAAATGCTTTACACAACTTCTTGTGAATAACTGAGTGCCTAGGGACCAGGTCACAGGGGTCAAATAGGCCTAAATCTTTTAAACGAACCCTTTTCAAGAATCAGAAGGTGAATTAAACAAACAAACCTGTTAACACCCAGGGCCATTTAAGTTGCTTTCTGTATAGTCACTTGTGAGTATCAAAGCGGGATGAATGGAAATGTGCATAGTATATAGGACGACAAAACATCAAATATCGACATTATCAAAAACATGTAATGCTACAAAAGTTACAGCATATGTTCTCACCTGAGGCAGGGTGGATCCCAAAAATGGATGAATTTTTAAAGATCACCCCTTAACCAGGTGAGGATCATTAAAGACTATCGTAAGTAATTCTTATTTAGTTTACTTTCATGTAAATATCTAATAGTAGTGCGATAAGTAATAAGTTGTGTTTTTTTATCTTGGTGTAATGTGCATCATTTTAATGTAAGAGTTGGATACGTTAATAAAATACCAAAAAAATATTGTATTGCAAAAATTTCAAATGAATGATAAATGATGTTTACTTCCAACTTTTCTTTTCAATATTGAGGCACGAAAATTATCTTTGAATTTAGACGTTTGAGAAAGATAGAAAACCAGTAAAACTTTCGGGATTGGTTCCGGCATGTTGACACCGAATGGAGAAGCGTGGGAAGAAGATTCTAAACGTGTTTTGGAAACCTCATGATTGAGAAACCTTGTACCATAATAATCACCACCAATGTCATGTCAATATTTTGTTTTAATCCCGAGAAATAACATTCTAACCAATATAGAATCTGTTTTATCGGAAACGTGTTACTGTATCAAATATTGAAAGGTGTCTTGTACTTCAGGTTTTAATCTTCCAACGGGCTGTATTTAAATAAGGTTATGTACTTTATGTTGTAATCAGCGCCGGATATCGATTACAAACTGACAAAATGTTGTACCGCCTGCAGATAAGAGTAGTGAACGTAATATCAAGTGATACAAGTACATGGCAATGATGATGTTATGATGGGGGCATCAGTTACGTGACTCTCCTGGTAAATATTTTTTTCATTATAAGAGACAGTTGTTTATACCTCCATCATGGATTTAGCAGGGTATACAGTTTTCATATGGATATCTAAAATTTGACAACAGGCAAACCAGTCGTCACACTCAATGCTGAGTCTATTAGGTCATATAAGGACGTCCTCCCATCTATGCGGTCTGTGGAGTGTATGATACAGTGGTTGAATAACATAAGGCTAAAGCCACATTAATTAAAGAAAGATGTTCCTAAGTGGGTATTGGAAATTATTGTTGATAAGGTTATGTACTACTTACGTATGGAAATGTGACGGCTGTTTTGCTCTTTGTCAGTATAACGTGACCGGATAGGGTGTGCTTGATTGGTGTCTTTAATGGCATACGTCAGTGAGATATAAAAATCCTTGCTGTTGAAAGAACGTTAATCTTTTAAACCAAACTGAACAAAACTTGGAATATTTGTTTGTTTGATGATTTTAACGTCCTATTACAGCCAGGGTCATGTGAGGACATCCTCCCATGTATGCAGTGTGTAGCGTGAGTGAAGTGCGAGGTGCATTTTTTTTGGAGACTGCGGTATGTTCGTGTTGTGTCTTCTTGTATAGTGGAACTGTTGCCCTTTTTATAGTGCTATATTACTGAAGCATGCCGCCGAAGACACACCAAGCAGCACATCATAACCGATCACACTTTACTGACAACGGGCAATCCAGTCGTCATACTCCCTGTATGCTGAGCGCTAAGCAGGAGCAGAGCAAGAAACTGGTGAATTTGGTGTGTCTCGGATAGGGAACAGAACCCAGAGCCTTCATTACAGGGGCGAACGTTTAACTCAAGACCAAAAGTGAGGCGGTGCCAAGGGAGGCCTTAGGAAAGATAAAGTCAGTGAGGAAGAAGAGAAAAGATAAGATCCTAAATTTAGTCGCCTTTCACGAACATGCAATAGGAGCAACAGGTACAATTCTAACGCCCTACCTGCAGGATGGAATGCATCGGTTAGTATACCCGTCTCTCTACAGGACACGTCATACAATGTAACTCCCTGCTATTTTATGTTTTGTTTTGTTTGGTTAATTAACGTCCTATTAACAGCTATGGTCATGTAAGGACGGCCTTTCATGATGTTTCGAGGTGCTGTTTGAAACTACGTATATTATGTTTTTATTGATTATTAACGTCCTATTAACAGCTATGGTCATGTAAGGACGGCCTCCCATGTATGCGATGTGTTGCGTGTATGTTGTGCGAAGGTGCGTGTTTTGGGAAACTACGGTATATTCATGTTGTGTCCTCTTGTATAGTGGAACTATTGCCCTTTTTATAGTGCTGTATCACTGAAGCATGCCGTCGAAGACACCAAGCAACACACCCCACCCTCTCACATTATACTGACAACGGGCGAACCAGTCGTCCCACTCCCGTTATGCTGAGCGCTAAGCAGGAGCAGAAACTACCACTTTTATAGACTTTGGTGTGTCTCGGCCAGGGGACAGAACCCAGAGCCTTCCTCACACAGGGGCGAACGCTCAACCAAAGGCCAAAAGTGAGGTGATGTCAAGGTAGACATTAGGAAGAATTAAAGTCAATTTAGGAAGAAAGAAAAGATGAGATCCTAAATTTAGTCGCCTTTTACGATCATGCAATAGGGGCAGCAGGTACAATTCTAACGCCCTACCTGCAGGGCCAATTAATGTTGTGTCCTCTTGTTATAGTTGAACTATTGGCCTTTTTATAGTGCTATAACACGAAGCATATCGTCGAAGACACCAAGCAACAAACCCCACCCTCTCAGATTATACCGAAACGAACCAGTCGTCCCACTCCCGTTATGCTGAGCGCTAAGGAGGAGCAGAAACTACGACTTTTATAGACACGTGTGTCTCGGCCAGTAGACAGAACCCAGAGCCTTCCTCACAGGGGCGAGCGTCTCAACCAAAGGCCAAAAGTGAGGTGATGTCAAGGGAGACGTTAGGAAGAATTAAATGCAGGTAGGGCGTTAGAATTGTACCTGCTGCCCCTATTGCATGATCGTAAAAGGCGACTAAATTTAGGATCTTATCTTTTCTCTTCTTCCTAACTGACTTTATCTTTCCTAATGCCTCCCTTGGCACCGCCTCACTTTTGGCCTTGAGTTGAGCGTTCGCCCCTGTGAGGAAGGCTCTGGGTTCTGTACCCTGGCCGAGACACACCAAAGTCTGTAAAAGTGGTAGTTTCTGCTCCTGCTTAGCGCTCAGCAAAAAGGGAGTGGGACGACTGGTTCGCCAGTTGTCAGTATAATGTGACCGGGTGGGGTGTGTTGCTTGGTGTCTTCGGCGGCATGCATCAGTGACATAGCACTATAAAAAGGAGAAAAAGTTCCACTATACAAGAAGACACAACATGAATATAACGCAGTCTCCCGAAACACGCACCTCGCACAACATGCACGCAATACACCGCATACATGGGAGGCCGTCCTTACATGACCATAGCTGTTAATAGGACGTTAATTTATCAAACAAACAAACAAGGAAGGAAAGAAAAGATAATATCCTAAATTTAGTCGCCTTTTACGATCATGCAATAGGGGCAGCAGGTACAATTCTAACGCCCTACCTGCAGAGCTAATGATCGATGGCGTCAGCCCACCAAAATAATTCGGAAACAACCGTCCGAGTTAAGGTCGGCTCGGTCGTCCAGGTTGTACGAGTAGATAGTAGACGGTTATACCTCTCGTAAAAAGTAGCTTTCCAGGACACCCTTATATCCCTACGGCCCAATAGTCCGAAGGCCCGTTAATCCGAAAAGTAGTAAATATTGCAAGTTATAGAGTTGTTATAATTAACGTATTTTGACGAAAACATTTTTCGGCACTACTGACCTGACAATTTCTATGGACAGCAAGTTGTCATTTCTTCATGGAGCAATGCCAGGTCAAAATTACATCAAAATAATAAAAAATAAATAAAAAAATAATAATAAAAATAACATCTTACATTTACAAAGTCTATAAAAGTGGTAGTTTCTGCTCCTGCTTAGCGTTCAGCATACAGGGAGTGGGACGACTGGTTCGCCCGTTGTCAGTATAATGTGACCGGGTGGGGTGTGTTGCTTGGTGTCTTCGGCGGCATGCTTCAGTGATATAGCACTATAAAAAGGGCAAAAGTTCCACTATACAAGAAGACACAACACGAACATTACCGCAGTCTCCCAGTACACTCACCTCGCACAACATACACGCAACACACCGCATACATGGGAGGCCGTCCTTACATGACCATAGCTGTTAAAAAAACGTTAATAAATCAAACAAACAAACAAACTATGGATTATCTTACAAAAACATGCAAGCTTTAAAATGTCCGATTGTTAGCCTTTTAGGATTAACATTGTTCCATGAATAAATGATGTATATAATCAAATCTTTAATTTCATTACAAAATTGCGCTTCGGAAAGCAGGTATACTTTTATACTATAGGTGAAGACGCTTGTTAGTACAGGAATTTCATTACTTTAAGGAGTATTTTTGCCGTACGAAATGTATATGGCGGTTATCGGATAGCTAAAATGCTAACCGGATACAAGCTGAAACGTCGTTATATTGTACAATATATACATGTATTTAATGACTTCTGCTTCCCCATTCTTTGAATTGTTTATTTTACCCATAATGATGGAAATGGTCCGCATAATGATATTTTTGGGGAAATATTAAACAGGATTGCATTGTACACATAAAACACAATACTCTTTAATATCAGATACGTTTATGTATTTCAAGGTTATGCTCTTTTTGAAAATACGCCTACATTTCGTTGTTTTATATCATTTTCCGTATCAATTCTATAGTCACATACATGTAAGTATACCTTAGCAAGTTTACAACAAATCTTTCGAAAACTGTAATAAACGTTTGTTTCATTTCAAGTACTGTTCGCATGTAATCCCAATTATTTTATCTGTTTTCGGACTATCGGGCCTTCGGACTATCGGGCCTTCGGACTATTGGCCCTTCGGACTAACGGGCCTTCGGACTGACGGGCCTTCGGTCTATTGGGCTGTAAGGGATATAAGGCGGTCACCCCCAGGGTGAGCCTGCCCACACGGTAGACACACAATGAACAGCAATTTTTGTCTGGCACATAATTTAGGTTTTCCGAGGGAACGTTAAATGTTATACTTGATTTTTTGCACGTGCGTCCGCTGTACGCGTAAAAAAAACCTTATCGTAGGTAGCGTCAATAGTATACCCTATAAAGTCAATTACTGGGGAGGGCTTCCACTGGGACTTTTAATAATTTATTCTAAATTCCAAATCACTAAAGGTGTGGACTAACTAATTTGACAGAAATATCGGTTATTTGGGTGAGAGGGGTGGTCAGTAAAAAGTTTTAAAACATAAACAGTGACTAATCCCCAGTGAACGAAGATACTGGAAAATGGGTCGAACTATCTTAGCGAAAAAAATAGGGCGAACCTCGCTGCTGATTATGCCGATATGTATGAGAAATCCTCGAGATGTTGTTAGCCTTCCTCCAAGGGTCGTCTAGATCTGCTCACTTGTCAACCAATATGGCGCTCCCAACATGCACTAATTTTTAGCTCGCCTATTCGAAGAATAGGGGGAGCTAATGTTGTAGGCGTCAGCGTTGGCGTCCCATTTCACGTTAAAACTTTTGAGCAAGTTTCTGTTTCGTCAATTATTTAAGCTTAAGTCATCATAAATGTTTATGATTTTATTTTCCTAATGTGTATGGATGCTGAACGTGATAATACAACCAATTTGGGGCCCTTCATGGTTTTTTTGAGTCTGTTAATTTGTCATATTTCCATGTTAAAGTTTTTGAGCAAGTTTCTATTTTGTCAATTGTTTTAGTATAAGTCATCATAAATGTTTATGATTTTATTTTCCTAATGTGTATGGATGCTGAACGTGATAATACAACCAATTTCGGGCCCATTAGGGTGTTTTTGAGTCTGTTAATTTGTCATATTTCCATGTTTAAATAGTAAATACTTTAACATCAACTTCTTCTGAATAGGCGAGCTTTGCTGTTCTCCAACAACTCTTTGTGTATCCAAAAACCCGTGACATCGCCAGCCATGTGTACACATGTAATCGACTCGCACTACATTCTTCTCGTTTTTTTTTTCTTTTGAAGATGGTAGTGGGGGTCCTACACACCCACAATTCTGCCAGTCTCTTTTCTTTTTTCTTTTTTTTTTTTTTTTTGTAAGCATAGAACTAATATAATCGACAGTATATACTAATTACCAATGGCTTTACGGACTTTTCAACGGTCGTATTGGTGACCAGAATGTTAACAAGATTCAAAATTTCAATAACAATTGATGTTAAAAAAATGGTCAACGGCTGTGAGTAATGTCAACAGGTAAAACTGCTCCCGGGTATGCAGATAAATTACGTAAATATTCCCTAAAATAACTCCACAGCTCCCCTCTCTGTCACATCCAGGGTGACTTCCATGTTGCAATCCTCTCCGATAGCGGCGACCGTACGACCAAAACACGCACCTCGCACTGCGTACATGGAAAGCCATCCTTACATTACTTTGTATGTTAATAGGACGTTAAAATAGACTAACACACAAACAAACCCATGACACCGCCTCACTTTTAGCTTTTTGTGTTGATGGGTGTTAAACAAAAAGAGAAAATGAAAAGACTGTTACATATAGTCCATAGATTTAAATACTATGAAGAAAATATCAAGACGGTTTACCGACATTGCAACTTGTATACATATAATTGTTATAATAGATATAAACCTTATCTCTAAATCTACACACGCCTTGGATATTGAGAGCACTATAGTTTTTCCTAGACAAATGGATTCTCAATGTTTCCTGACATCCCACTTATAGGGTTACATTGGGAAATCGGGATATGCTGGGGGGAAAAACTCTTTGTTCTTCCTCACCGTTGCCACGTCAATTGGGAATATTGTATTAGCTATGTCCACCGCGGTGGCCGAGTGGTTAAGATGTCCCGACATATTTACCACAAGGCCGCTCCACCTCTTATGGGATGCGGGTTCGAATTCCCATGTTGCGGCAGTTGCCAGGTACTGACCGCTGGTCGGTGGTTTTTCTCCGGGTACTCCCGGCTTTCCTCCACCAACAAACCTGGCACGTCCTTACATGACCCTGGCTGTTAATAGGACGTAAAACTAAACAAACCAAAACCAAACCACAGCTATGTCCACAACCTCGGAAATGCCGCCCTTGGCTATGCACCGCAAGGTAATATAAAACCTTACAAAGGAAGAGAAAAATGATTGATCAAGTCATGGGAATAACATTTTCTACAGTAGCGAGTTTGTTAATGATTAAATAACAAACCGATACAAAATTATAACTTAGCATTCTGTAATATTATGATACGTGTATCAAAAATGTTTTTCAACACCGAATCATATATTTGTAGTAAATGTACATAATGTGATTTGTCTTTAGCAGCTTGTAGACTAATATTAGTTATGAAGTAATGGGATAACAACTTCATAATGAATTTACAGAATTAGTAAACAAAACTAATTAGGGATGCCTACACGTATACCAAACGTCCGTAATTAACCTGTGTTCGTGTCCGCGTAACAATGGTGAGAGGTCTTAGTTGTACAAGTACTCTTCCTAAAGACCTGTTCTGCCAACCATTGAGTACTTACATCGACATGTATCTAAATTATACTTTTCGTTTATTGAAACTTCGCAGGTAAGTATAGGGGCAGGATATTCTAACATTATTGAAATTTTTTAAATTCACTCAGTACTAATGATATTAGCTAAATTAAGTTATTCTTTACATATCCAGGGAGATAACTTTTTATAGTTACATTGTATGTCGTTTGTGCTAAAATTTAGTATCATTTTGTATCCCTCTACTGTTACACTTGCAAAAACTTTAAACACTACTTTAAAGTAACCTCACATGAAGAATATTTCCCATAAGAAAAAGGTGTGTATGGAGCAATCGGACAAAGCATTTCATTAATTAACGTAAAATATTTAATGTTTTAATGCTGTGCATTTCCGGATTCATACACCTCCTGGTTTAAACTATTAGATGTGACGTTTCTAGGCATACCTGAAGTTGAACTAGGATGGAATGTGACCGTCCGCAGTCCTTGTGGTTTGTATTTAGACCGCCTAAACTTTCCTATATTAAATAATATAATAGAGACAGGTTCAGAGGACTGGTTTGTATTATGTTTTCCGCTTTTAGGTATTAATCCTAATATGACGTTCTTTGGGATCTATACCTCGACTACAATTCCTCATCTTTAGCGAGTGCGAGTGTTTCTCTATCTCTAAAAAATCCCTTCGAGCGGGCCGAAACACTTTTTTTTCTGTTGCGTTCTAAAAACAAGTGCGCTGCAAAATTACGCCTTCGGGTGAGGTTTTACGTCTGCTCATGCAACCCGTAGATTTTACGACTTTTAGTGAATCGCAAAATGGTCTTAAGTTAGTCTAACGTTTACGACTTTATTAACACTCGCTCCTGATCCACCTGCTACTGAGTTACATGACAGAGAGACAAATCTCTTTACATGAGGTCTTTAGTCCCAGGGAACGTGCCTGCACACGAAGAGTGCTGATGTAAATCCATTTGCAGTATTTTAAACAGTCACCTTTGATTTTATTCTTTGAAATCTGCAGCATTCACTCCATAATATTTACTCTATGCAATAAATATACAAAATTAAGTCCTTTATGATAAAAAAATACCGCACTATTTATCCTATATTAGTTAAACACATCAAGCATTTAATTCCGTGATAGCAGCAGCATGACATATAATTAACAGTTTACTTCACATTTGCTGTCACCTACCACCTTTGGGAGTTGATTTACCTGAGATTTTAGTTGTCTACTTTGACCTTTCACGGAGAACAATTCCTGACATAGACATTTTTGCTGATGTAATCCATTTGCAGTATTTTAAACAGTCTACGCTTTGATTTATTCTTTGAATCTGCAGCATTCAGTCCATATTATATACTTCGATGCAATAAATGGTATTACAAAAATTACATGTCCTTGATGATGAAAAATAAGCCCGCACGACTGTAGAGGATATTAGTTAACTCATTCAAGCATTTAAATTATCGTGATAGACATAGCAGGCATGACAATGTAATTAACAGAGTACATTGATTTGAGGATCACCTGTCCAGGGGTGTTGATTTACCTGATGATCCCCTGTGACGTTTCACGGAGAACAATTCTGACATAGACAATAACTCCTATCAACAAACCTTAACTCACATTTAAACACTCCACCCTACCCAGCGTTGGTTTTCGGGGAAGACCCCCAACAAGTGCATCTGTTGACCGAAAACCAGACGTCGATAACAGTTCATTTATATAAACCATTGACCGTAAACAATGGGGTGACGTCACCTGGGGTTCTGTCCATCTTCGGTTTCAACAACCTACATTTTAACCAGCCGGTTTTAACAGTTCTTTGGACCGCTCCCATCGGAAAGTTCATTGATTAATGTGACGGTTGGGCTGTGTTGCTTGGTGTTCTCGGACGCCGGTATGCTTTCAGTTGAGGATAGCACTATCAAAAGTCGGGTCAGTGCACAAGTCTAGACAAGAAGACTACTATACATACAGAAAGACAGTCGACTGTTACACTCACCGCGCACTCAAACATACCAACGCAAAAACACACCGCATACAATGTAAGCGACACACCGTACATGGACCATAGCTGTTAAATAGGATAGACTTTTTTAAATAACAAACAAACGCGCGCGCGCGCGACCAATTATCTGGCCGAAATAGAGAGAGTGAGACTAAGCTTCAAAACATGTACAATATGGGGGAGAGGAACGGATAGCGAGGACCCGTGTCAGTGCTCGCAGATCTCCAACTTATATAACATAGCATAGTCTTTGTGGTTTAATTAAAGTATACACCCGTGGTTTGTATTTAGTATTGAAGCTAGTTATTTATTTTGCACTTTGTTTTTGATCTCGGGTAACTACGGCAATATGTTGCAGTTCAACCAGGATACAAAGACGATATAGTCCAAATTGGCAACGCGCGACGTCAGATCGCTGGAACGGCAAATGGGGGTTTGGGGAGTGTTTTTGTGACTGTCAGGAACGGAATTGCTAAGAGGCATGCTATTGGGCTGGATAAAACTTTACTGTAAAGTCTCAGGGGGACCATTTCCGCCATAACAGTGTGAGAGGGATGTTACTTTCTCGAATGTAAGCGATATATTAAGGTGAGCATTCGAGACTGTTTATTGCTTTAAATATGTCTTTCAAATCGTACTGAATGTGGTAAAGAAATGAACATTTGCAATTAATGTCATTTATTTGAAAGCAGTCTCTTGCTAAAATGATCTGCATATAACAGTGATTTTCAGGCCAGTTCAAAACAGTTAGTGCCCCCCAGACACGTTCATTGAATCTAGAGAAGGCATATTAAAAATCTTCGATTTCTAAATGGAACCATTTTTGGATTTTATTGATACCATGTGCAATTTTCATTCAACAGATTGCCAATCAGGTTTTAGGTGAAAAATCTGAATTTAAATTATAATATTGTTGACAACAACACCCAAAATAAATGTAAAAATTACTATAGTGTAGATGAATTTTGGCTACAATTTAAAATCAAAGTGAGTGTGCAAAAAACAGAACAAGGTTTCAGAAAGCGAGAAATATGGAGTTAAAGCTGTATATAAGTGTTTAAATGGTATGAATTCATAACGGATATATGAGAAAACTGTCCTGGAATATGTACAGAAATTCTGTGGGTGGTGTGTTTAATTCCGCATCAATACAGGATTAATTTTCTCTTCAGTATCGCGCCATTATTATGGATGTTTTCGTAATTTGGATTAACAAAAAACAATTGAAATATTTCGGCAGGTTGTGTGTTTAACATAAATATGGGATTATGTATATCAAGAGGAGAAAACACCTCAAAACTGTAAATTAGTCAAGATAATGACAATGCGAGGCCTCCCGAAGTTGTAAATTAGTCAAGATAATGGACTAGGGGGGATTGGAGGCCCGAAGGGCCGAGCATTGTTCATTTATCTTGACTAATTTACAGTTTGAGGTGTTTCTCTTACTTAAAACATGGCACTCTGATGTACAAATGCTAACTATGGCTATTGTCGTAACTAATCCTATACCAGCTACAGGTATAGAGGCCTTCAACCATCTTTGACACTGATACTGTGTTAGCACAGTAACTGTTGTACTATGTCTACTCTGTCGTTCGTGCATGCATTGCATAATTTTTCATGAAACTCTCCATACCAATGTTATTACCAGAGATATTTTTTGTGAGTTTTGAGTTTCTCGTTCATTCTTAGTGGAGCAATACCAGAGGCAACATGGCAGACAGTGCAGATCAGATCTGATGTACGAAATCAAACTATCTAAAATAATTATCAAATTTTCAATAACCAGAGTCCCTATTTGTGATATTTTTAATTATAACTGACTTCTTTATGGAGAGGCAACCCATTTTCTTGGATATAACTTATAAACTTATCGAAAATTCAGAGAATATGGGAGGATTATCTCATGAATTTTTGGAATATACCACGCTCTACGTTGTGGAAATGAAGAATAATGATGGTTCCTAAAAGAACAAAATAATCAAGATTTAGTGGATTTTTTAAGGAACCTACATTGAATTTCAGTGTGGAAACACGGCAAAAAAGTTTGATGAAAAGAAAGGTTAAAAATTTCAAAGTTGTTCATGGTAGGCTTTGTGTGATTCTTGGATAAGGGATTATTACCGAGAAATAATCAAGGTGAGGAAACGGGGTTTTATGTGTTAACGTGTAATGTATTCAAAGAATAGAAAGCAATTATACAGTGAAATTATTGGGAATATACCAAAGTCATTCGTTTTCAATTGTCAAAGAATAGAAACGTACACTTAATCTATCTAAAATTAAAACATCACTGGTAGGAATTGTCAATGCTTGCTGTTCGTTAATACTAAAGAGATGCGTTTATTTGGCAACACAAGGAGTAATTTAATGCGTTGTTGGTTGATGTCTGATGGAGATTTAATGCCGATATCCACGAATCAATAGATGTGAAAATCAGAAATTATGGAATAATATTCATTAATTGAAAGGGGCTATTACATTAATGTTGGAATTTTGATTAACTTTAGTTTGTTATTTTATAGGTCCTTAATATTACAAACGCTTGCATGTAGTGACACTCTCTATTTTTTTTACCTTTCATTGTACACTTAGTGTACCTGGAACTGTAAGAAATAGTTTGATAACCTAATCTGTACAGCTACAGGTAAGCTAGTCTACGGTGAAAGGGGTACTAATCTACAGACAGAACAAAAGTACTTGAACAATAGTCTAATATAAAAGTTACGGGGGACGAACAAAAGATGACATCAGTAGGTCAATGTTTTAAGCCCGGAGACATATACTCCCCCGTATTGTTAACTCTCAAATATGCTACCTTTTACTGTCTTATATTAGAGTCACATATAAGTAAAAGGTAACATATATGACAGTTACAGGTAATAGTCCGACAATCAGGGAGTTAAAGAACAGAAACAACAATAGATGACATCACAACTATGGTTAAAATATCGTGTTAAACAGGGTTTTCCGCTCAAGAAACCTTTAGTATTTATCGTGGTGTCCAAGTGTCAACCCAAATTTGGTATATTGCTTTATTATAATGAGGTCCCCCTTAGATGCGCTCAGATTACTAGTCAAAATCCTTAATCCAAGGACATAATATTTGCAAAAGTTACGGGACTTGATAACTTCATCTAATTATTAACAATATTTTCAACTGTTAATAACTATTTTAGGTCATCTGAATCATGACCTGAAGGGTCAGGATGACCTATAGTGTCATGTTTCGTCATCGTCGTCCGCTGTGTGGTTAGAACTTTTGGACTTGCATGAAATGATATTGACAATTAGTCGACAAAGTGTTGTTATTTTTCGCGTCGATCCAAAATCCAAGATGGCCGCCACTGGTGGATTTGGCTGAAACTTGCATGAAATGACAGTATTGACATAGCCCGACAAGGTGGTGATGTTGCTTTGTTACTTCGGCAGTATGCTGCAGTAATATAGCACTATAAAAAGGGCAAGAATTGGCCGACTACTAAACAAGACACAACACAACATACCACAGTCATCCCAAAACACGCACCTCGTACTACACACATGCGCTGTCGGCGTTGCAACACATCGCATACGCCCATGGAATCTGGAGGCCGTGAGCTTATGTCATGGCGCGGCGTCCGTCGTCCGTCGTCCGTTGCCGTCCGTCCGTCCGTCTGACTGTCCTAACATGACTATCGGTTATGCTGTTAACCATCCTTGGGAGGGGAAGACAACTATAAAAATTAATTATTTTAATCGCTAAACAAGTTCTGCAAACAATTTGTTTAAACACCAATTATGCTCTGTCGGCGGTGGAAATAGAGCATCTTTAATAATTATAAGACATGCAAACAAACATCTAAAACCTAAGAGCATCGGGTAAACAAGTCGAATGTTGTGACTTGGGGGAAGAGGCCTTAATATTTTGCCGCAATCTGTGATCGCTTTTTTTGAATTGTGTCTTGGGAGAGGGGGAACAGACCCTGACCCCCTGAGGCCATGAGGCGGGGCCCAATAGGGAAATAGAGGTAATTTTCACTTGTCCTAAGGTCCTACATTTGTTTACTTAACTTGAACTGTAACATTAGTTCTACCTGCATAGTTTCTTGAAAATTGTAACCATGCACCCACTCTACAGAACTTTTTTTTCATCCCCTCGGGGTTAGGAGGGGCGGGGCCCAATATGGGGTAATAGATAGAAATCCTTTAAAACGCTACTATGCATCAATAACCAAATTTTGGCCACAACTCCTGTCTGGGGAAGGGAACAGAAGTTTGGCTCTACCCAAATGTTCGTCCGTCAACAGTTGGATAGTTTTTTGAAACAAACATTTGAACTTGTATACAATTTTGGTTCTACCCCCTGGGGCGGAATGGGCCCCATTACATCATCAGCTTATCGAAGGGCACTGTGTTTTACGTATTCACTGAGAGTCGTCAATATAGATTAAGAAAAAGAATGGGTCAAAGTGCTGTTCCTTGCGGAACACCAGAGGTTACAGGAGCACTGGATTTAGAAAGGCAGTTTGAGGTCGTCTAATAAGAGTCTGTGTACCTGTAGTATCAAATACTTTTCATGAAGTAATCAGGTTGGCACAACCCTGCATGTTAACGACATGCGGATTTAAAATATCAGGTATATATTTAACATTGCTGAATAACGTTACGGTAACCATAATTAATGTCATTATACATCTATAACAGATCCGTTAGTGCGAATGCAATATCCGCAAATTTCAATAAAATGCAAATGTTTTCTGTTTTATGTATTATTGATGAAATTATTTTAATTTTTTTTAATATCATCATAAAAGCTGGCAGATTCTACAGATCCTTTTTCATGGCATGAGTGAAGAGCTAGTGGCTGGGTATTGTAAAGTATGCAATGAAGGCAATTCCCAGCCAACGTTCGGTGGCTACTACCACTGATGTCATTCACAAACCCTCCCAAATTTCATTTTCATACGAGAAGCAATATTTACTTATGTGCTCGCACTCCATGTATTTAGAGCTGGTTTGGACGCAATAATTCGGCATCTATAACTGCTGGCAAAGTGAAATTTGCACCGCCGCTTTTGGTCTGAACATGCCATTGTACATGGAGACATTTATGAGATATTCGTTAGCGCGAATGCAATGTCCGGCAGAAGAGTTTTGGTTCATTGAGGCAGACGAATCGTACAGCTATACAGTGTTTCGGGTAATGATTTCAAAGGGGGGGGAGGGGCTGATTTCATCCTTGAAGCCAGGAACAGGGCAAATAAAACGTATGGTTCCTTCCGGTGTCCTATAAAAATTTTTAGAATACTTACCCATATTTTTGCATAGAATACTTACCCGGATGAATATTTTATGCATGAAATATTGACCCCCCCCCCTCCCCAGCTAAAGCTGTATAATAATTCATATACTATACACAAAATGTATACATTTGTAGTCCTGAGAAGTAATATTAACAGTACCTAATGGTTTGCAGGTAATACAGATGGTGTCCTGTAAGTGTTAGGATGGCCCTCTGGGGCTATATGATTAGCCATACGTGTATACCAATATGACTTGACACTGCCTATCTATACATGTATACCCCTGTTACCCCATGTATCATTATATAAGTGACAAATTCAATGTATAGAAAAAAATTATTAGCGTGATCATGCAACTACTAATACTTTTTTTCTCTGATGAATTATTACAAGTTACTTATATCTATTATACAATGTATCAAATATATATTAAATACAGTGCATAAATGATGCAATGTATGATATCTGATGGAGACGTGCAATCAAATTATCATATCAATACGTAGAAATGGAAAAACAAATATTAATTATAGATTTTGAGGGCAAAATCAGTAAAAGAAATAAATAATTGTCAATTGATACATTTATGGAAGCATTATACAGCATATAACAACATGTTTATTGTTCTACATTTATTTATATGGGGTGGCTGAGTATTTCAGTGGTGGAGTTATAGGGTAGATGCTTGAAAAAAAAATCTTCAAAAAATTTGAAATGGATGAAAAAAAATCAATATTTGCACTAGTTGACCAAAATTTAAAACTGATCATAGACACCATAATAAAACAACAGTTAGTGATAGAGTTTTTGGTTAACTAACTTATGCACTCTAACATTATTGCATTTCTGTTCATGCATCTTTCCTAACAGTACAAAAAAGCCTAACAACTAAATATATGCTCTCGGGTGAAACAAATATATTTGCGTCAGCAAGCAACTTAAACGCAAAAGATACAAATTAAGATAATCCAATTCTCTTATGAAGATAGAAACTATTTCAAATTAAATTAAACATGATTAAAGAGGGAAACAGCGTTACATTTGATTTTCAAATAAAGTATGTATAATTTAAAGATAATACCAGCACCACATAGCTGTTAATAGGACGTTAATAAATCAAACAAACAAACAAACCAACCACAAAAGGCTTTTATTTCGAAACAATGGCAAACAATGTATTTAAAACTGTTACTATCTCATTCGGCATACCACATAGCCCATATGTACCAATTTTCACTCATATCTAATAATATCAAAATTTCAACCAATCAGAGATCTCCATTTTGTTTCCATGGTAATCAATTTCTTAAAAAGGGATTTCCATGTTATTCAGCATATTTTATAACCCATATATACCAATTTTCACTTAAATCTGACAATATCTAAATTTCAACCAATCAGAGGCCTCCATTTTGTTTCCATGACAACTAATCATTTTGAAAGTGTTACCATGTTATTCAGCATACTTCGTAACCTCTATATACCAATTTTCACTTAATTCTGACATCATTTCAATTTCAGCCAATCAGAGCACTCCGTTTGGTTACCATGGCAATCAATATTTTAAAAAGGTGTTACCATGATATTTAGCATCAAAAATTATTACTGTACACTGATTCTCACTTATATCGGACTCTGGAATCATAAACTGGAAATGTATAACTAGGTATACTAACAAAGAAGTGGTCCGTTGCTACATGCACTCTCTATTTTGAAGGTCGCTCAAAAACAGTTTTCCCGGATTTTAATTTTGAACCTAATTTACTCATTGACAGAAAATGTCATTGGAGTATTTTTAAATGGGGGTAAAATTGTGGACCAAACCAGTAACAGGGTGAAATGAAATGATAAAGAGCAATGTTTTGTTTTTTTCCAAAAAGTGTTACTTTTTCGTAAAAATTATTATTTCAAACAAAACTTTTCCGTTAAAAATCTAAAAGAAATGATTTAAATATAAAGTATACGATCTACTCAAATGATTTATGAATAAAAAAAGAAGGATATTTAACAAAGGCTAACCTTTGGCATGTTTGTGCAGGTAGTTTTAATGAAAATGACAATAAAGAATCCAGGCCCTTTGGGCCTTTTTAAAAGCACAAAAGGAAAAAGAAGAGTCATTTTAAAGGGACAACTAGTAGTACTTTCAATATACAAAGTTTCAAGAAAATTTGGTTGTGGGCAGTTTCTATTGGATTTTTGAACATGAGCTTGAACACCACCTTTGAATACTTATGTTTGTTTGTTTGTTTGGTTTATTAACGTCCTATTAACAGCTATGGTCATGTAGTATACGTATTTCAATATTTTAACTAATACAAGTAATATATGCGTGACTTGTTTTAAAAATGGCTTAATCTACCTGCAAAAAAAGTATGTTTTCTGTCATATTGGAGTCTTTTATTATAGTATTGTGACTGACACGATGGTCACTGAATTGGTCAGAAATGCAGACACAGTGGAGCCAATGTGTTGTTTTATTAATTAGTGGTCAAGGGACTGACCAGGTACATATCAATATACCTTTATCAGTCATCAAACACGCTGTATCCAGCAACAGTGCAACACGGAAGTTGATTTTTATTGAAGAGATCGTAACATTTTTGCAGAGTGACCCAAACAAGAGACTTAGAACTTCAAGAGTTTTGTTAAGTGCAATTGAAAGTAACATAATACAGTGGCCCTGCAGCGTTAGAATTGTACCTGCTGCCCCCTATTGCATGACGTAAAAGGCGACTAAATTTAGGATCCTTATCTTTTCTCTCTCTTCCTAACTGACTTTATCTTCTAATGCCTCCCTTGGCACCGCCTCACTTTTTGAGTTGAGCGTTCGCCCCTGTGAAGAAGGATCGGGGTTCTGTCCCCTGCTATAAAAATGGTATTCTATTGACTGGGTGGGGTGTGTTGCTTGGTGTCTTCGGCGGCAACACAAACGCAACATACCGCAGTCTCCCAGTACACTCCACCTTCGCATACAAACACACCTACCATACATGGATGGCCGTCCTTACATGACCATAGCTGTTAATATAAATCAAACAAACAAACAAACATAATCAGGTATCTTGCTAACATAAGTTTTTCTGTCGGTTCCTTGAACTTTGATAATGGCATATAATGATGATCCATAATTATTGATGGATTTATTGATTATTAAAAAAGGGGGAGATGATTATTTCATGGCCGATCCTTTAGGAGTACACCAAGAAATTAAATAGTAAATCAAACAACAGAAGACTACATCTCCCAATGCGATGGATGCCAAAGCCAGAATCATCTGTCAAAAACACCCTCCGAATTGCATCCCATTCCAGTCAACAAGAAGGCATTCCGTATGTTGGGAATGGATTTGGTTGGTCCTCTCCGAACCACCAGCAACGGAAAGAAGTACATCATTGTCCTTACTGATTACCTTAACCAAGTGGCCCGAAGTCAAGGCAATTCCATCGAAGGAGGTATCTCATATTTATGATTATGTGACAGACATGACACTCCAGAAACCATTCTCACCGACAATGGAAGAGAATTCTGCAACTCCATCGACGACAGTCTCTGTAAATCTTCTGAAATAACACATCGACTTACAACACCATACCACCCCCAAACAAATGGACTTACGAAATTAAGGTACAATTTACCTCCTGTCTATATAACTACCTCATGTCTATATAACTTCCGACTGTCTACAACTATCACCTGTCTATACAACTACCTTTGTCTATATTGTATATAACGTGTTTTTTCTCGCGTTTTCTTTGGCTAGACCCCACGGCACTATTTAGCCATAGCCCTGGGCCCGTGGGACTATGGTTTGGCGCGCTTTTTTGTTACGAACGTCATATTGACGAAATGACGTCACTGTCGCTATCTGCGCTGTTCACTGGCAAACAAGCTGTGTGCGGACGACGTTTTTACAAACCATACATGCCACGGTTTTGTAAACTTGAATGCTGACGAATTTACAAAATAGCAAACTGAACTGAGCAGGCAACGTGCAGTGAGTAATTTTTTTCAAAGATTTCTGCATGGAAAAAATGTATCTAAACGTTAGACGTGGCCGCACTCGTTGAAATAAATTGTTAAGCCTATAGGTGATCGTACATAATTGTTTGTCGTATCATTTTTTTTTTTCGTTTATGTACTAAAACAATTATTGAATTCTTTTGAGGGCACTATGGTTTCATAGTGTTGTCTTGTTATGGCATAGTACTCTCGCTTCCGGCTCTGGTACTATGCAATCCCTTGACAACACTATGAGACCATAGTGGCCCTCAAAAGAAGACAATAATATATAAATAACTACCACTTGTCTATATAACTACTCATATCTATATGATAACCACCTGCTTATATAACTGCCTCCGTCCTGTCTATATAACCGCCACATAGTCTATATAACTACCTCCTTACTAATATAACTGCCTCTGTCTATATAACCGCCACATGTCTATATAACTACCCTCCTTACTATATAACTGCCTCCTGTCTATATAACCACCACATGTCTATATACTAACTACCTTCTGCCTATATCATAACTGCCTCCTGTCCTATATAACCGCCACATGTCTATATAACTACCTCCTTACTATATAACTGCCCTCCTGTCTATATAACCACCACATGTCTATATAACTACCTCCTTACTATATAACTTGCCTCCTGTCCCTATAATAACCGCCACATGTCTATATAACTACCTTCTTACTATATTACTACCTCCTGTCTATATAAATACGAATATCAAGGCAATTTCAATGAAAATTTTGCACAAACCCTCTAAGGCATTAGGACCAATCAAAATTGTGAATTATATGGTCCCCACCCCCAGGGGGCTGTGGGAGGGGCCAAAACGGGTAAAATTGAGTAAAATTTCAAAAATCTCTCTTCTCTACTCACAGATGTGGTAGAATCAAATACTCTTTATAGATAGAAAGGTCTTAAGGTCCTTTACAAAAATTGTGAATTATATGACCCTGGGTGTCTAGTTTCCCCCTGGTGAGGGGGTTAAGTTTACTATAGTTTATATTGTGGAAAACACATTTTTGCGCATTATTTGGTCCATTTGTACTAGAAAATGGGTTGATTTGATTTAACAAATTTTATTGCAAATATATACAAAAGGACCGGGTGGGATTGTGTTGCTTGGTGTCCTTCGGCGGCATGCTTCAGTGATATAGCACTATAAAAAGGGCAAAAGTTCCACTATACAAGAAAGACACAACATGAATATACCGCAGTCTCCCAAAAACACCACCTCGCACAACATACACGCAGCACACCGCACGCATGGGAGACCGTCCTTACATGACCATAGCTGTTAATAGGACGTTAATTAATCAAACAAACAAACAAACAAAGCCATAGCCCTGGGACTATGGTTTCCCGTGGGACTATGGTTTGGGCGCGCTTTTTGTTACGAACGTCATATTGACGAAATGACGTCCACTGTCGCTATCTGCACTGTTCACTGGCAAACAAGCTGCGTGTGCGTAACGACGTTTTTACAAAACATACATGCCCACGGTTTGTAAACATGAATGCTGACGAATTTACAAAATAGCAAACTGAACTGAGCAGGCAACGTGCAGTGAGTATTTTTTCAAAGATTTCTGCATGGAAAAAATGTATCCTAAAACGTTAGACGTGGCCGCACTCGTTGAAAAAATTGTTAAGCCTATTGGTGATCGTACATAATTGTTTGTCGTATCATTTTTTTTCACATTCGTTATGTACTAAAAAACCATTAATTGAATTCTTTTTTGAGGGCACTATGGTTTTCATAGTGTTGTCTTGTTATGGCATAGTACTCTCGCTTCGGCTCTGGTACTATGCAATCCCTTGACAACACTATGAGACCATAGTGCCCTCAAAAGAAGACAATATATAATATAAATAACTAACCTACCACTTGTCTATATAACTACCTCATATCTATATGATAACCACCTGCTTATATAACTGCCCTCCTGTCTATATACCCTCCACATGTCTATATAACTACCTCCTTACTATATAACTGCCTCCTGTCTATATAACCACCACATGTCTATATAACTACCTCCTATGCCTATATAACTGCCTCCTGTCTATATAACCGCCACATGTCTATATCGAACTACATCCTTACTATATAACTGCCTCCTGTCTATATAACCACCACATGTCTATATAACTACCTCCTGCCTATATAACTGCCTCCTGTCTACATAACCGCCACACATGTCTATATAACTACCTTCTTACTATATTACTACCTCCTGTCTATATAAATACGAAGTATCAAGCAATTTCAATGAAAATTTTTGCACAAACCCTCTAAGGCATTAGGCCAATCAAAATTGTGAATTTATGGTCCCCACCCCCAGGGGGCTTGGGAGGGGCCAAATTATTCTAGCAGCTTCCTTTTGAACTTTTTCTAATTTTTCCGAGTCAGAGTTTGAAAAAACCATCCCATAATTCACATGCGTATTCTAATACAGGTAAAATAAAAGCGCGATAAATTCTGAGCAAAGCGTCACGTTTTATTAAAAAATTCAATTTTCTCAACACATTTTAACTTTTTCATTACTGAAGAATATATTGCTTCCACGTGATCTCCCCATTTGGCACTAGAATTGAATACCACACCCAAATGCCTATGACGGTCGGTAAAGTCTAAAATATTACCATTAAATTCTAATTCTAATAATTCATTTATTTCATTACTGTTAGAATAAAAAGAACATCGGTTTTATCATGTGATTAAAAAGACACTAGCCATGTTTTTGCCCAGGTGTTTAATGATTCAAGATCTTTGTTTAAAGTTGTTTGAATTTCGAGACAAAGAAGAGGAAGAACATTGAAGAGAGGTATCATCTCAAAAAGACGCGACGCGGAGTCAAAAACATCTGCAATATCATTTATGTATATCAACCAATAATAATGGGCCTAGGATGGAACCTTGTGGAACCCCAGCATCAATATTTCCCAACCTTGAAAAGGTATCATTAACGCATACCTTTTGCTTTCTTTGACTTAGGTAGTCCTTTAACCAAACTAATAATTCGCCTCCAACTTCCATAGGACTTTAACTTTACATATAACCCAGGAAAGCCACACCCTGTCAAAAGCCTTTGAAATGTCACAAAAAAATAATACATGTATGTTTTCTTTCTTCGAGGGATAAACAAATGTTATGGTACATTTCAATTAATTGATAAACAGTGGAATGTCCTGGGAGGAAACCAGATTGGTATTTATAAAATAATGAATTTTCCATGAAATAATTAAATATATGTTTAAAAAATAACACGTTCAAACACTTTACCAACAGTGGACAAAAGAGATATTGGACGATAATTTGTTACGGAATGTCTATCACCTTTTTTTAAATAAAGGCATAACAATTGCCATTTTTCAAAGTTTCGGATAAATGCCAGATGACAAAGACATATTGAAAAGTATCTCGAGTGGTTTACTAATAGTACTAGTATTACAAACATGTTTTAACATATGGTGACTGATACCATCATGACCCGAGGCCTTGCCGAGCTTTAATATTTGCAGTACATCTTTGATTTCAGAGTGATTTAACTGTATAGAATTTAAACTTTTATTTGTTTTCAGTGTAATATTTGGGATCTGAGCGTCTTGTTCATTTATACGAGTAATGCTGCAAAAGTACTCATTTAATAAATTTGATTTCTCATCATCACTCGTAACTATATTATCCGTAACAGGATCTGCAAAGAGTTATAATTTGTGAAGTTCCATTAGAGTTAAGTAAACGTTTTGATTAACTTCCAATAAGCTTTTGGGTCAGAAGTAAAATATTTATCAATTATACCATGCACATTTTCATAAAAGTTTAAACGACAATACTTTTTCATATTGTTTACTTTGTTTCGTTGTCTTTTTAAAATGAGAATATCCTGAAAACGCTTAGATTTTCTAGCTATTTTATGTAACCTATCCCGGATTCTTAGATTTCAAATGGGTCAAATGTTGTCAGAATTTTCAGTATGAGATAACCATTTAATCCTATTAAATTTTCTATGACTGACCCCCAGGGGCCTTAGGGGCGGGGTCAAATAGGCTAAAACTTCAAAAATCTTCTTCTGAAATTCTGGAAATGGTAGAATCAAATACTTTTCATAAATAGAAAGGTCTTAAGGTCCTTTACAAAAATTGTGAATTATATGACCCTGGGGTCTCACGTTTCCCCCTGGGGAGGGGGTCAAGTTTACTATAGTTTATATAGGGAAAACACATTTATGAGCATTTTTTGCTCAATTTTCATTGGAAACGAGTCAAACTTGGTTAGAATTATTAGCCTGAGATAGCATTTTAATATCATATCCATATTGGTCCAGGCCGACCCCCTGGGGGCAGAGAGGCGGGGCCAAAAAAGGTCAAATAGGCTAAAACTTCAAAAATATTCTTTTGAAATTCTGGAAATGGTATAATCAAATACACTTTATAGATGAAAAGGTCTTAAAGTTTGTTTATAAAAATTGTAAATTATATGACCCTGGGGTCTCCTGTTTTTCCCTTGGGGAGGGGGTCAAGTTTACTATAGTTTATATAGGAAAAACACATTAATGAGCATTTTTTGCTCAATTTTCATAGGAAATGAGTCAAACTTGGTTAGAATTATTAGCCTGAGATAGCATTTTAATATCATATCCACATTGGTCCTGGCCGACCCCCTGGGGGCAGAGAGGGGCGGGGCTAAAAAAGGGTAAAATAGGCTAAAACTTCAAAAATCTTCTAAAATTCTGGATATAGAAGAATCAAATAATTATAGATGGAAAGGTCTTAGGGTGTTTTATGAAGGTTTTGAATTATATGACCTTGGGGTCTCACGTTACCCCCTGGGGAGGGGTCAAGTTTACTTTAGTTTATATAGGAAAAACATATTTGTGAACATTATTTGCCCAATTTTCGTAGGAAATTAGTCAAACTTTATTAGAATTATTAGCCTAAGATATAGCATTTTAACATCCATATCCGTCCTCGATGACCCCCTGGGGGACCAGAGGGGCAGGACCAAACAGGGTCAAAATGATTAAAATTTCAAAAAATACCTCTAAGTTCACAGGTTTGATGGAAGCAAATACTCTTCATAGTCTAAAAAGTCAAATTTATAAATCACTGACCAACTTCAAGGCCCAGCATATAGTGTTTATATGTCTTTAATTTGTTTCATCATATATTCTAACTCAGGTGACCGATAAGGCCCATGGGCCTCTTGTTTATATAACTACCATAAAATATTGACCTATCCTATCTTTATCTCCTATATCTCCACCCATGAACAATCTGATTAAGATAAGAGGATCTGAGAACGTCCCATTAGGGGTCACGTTCTAGCTGGTGACCTTTGGAAATGGCCAATCAAATTGCTGCTGCCAGAATCTTGACTGGGGCCGAAAAAGTTTGAAGAAGCTGTCAGAATTATTTTTCTGTATTTAGTCATCTGGCCGAAAGACAACAACAAAGCTAAATGTATATGTATACTGGGACGAAATGGAGTTATCAATTGACATAACAATGTTTAGAAGATGCATTAAATATGAAGTACACGTTGTAAAAAGGTTTTCCGAACATGACCCCTGATGGGATGTTGTCAGATCCTCTATTGAACAGTAGTGGTTATAAGCACCTGTATTTTAATCAGATTGACCCATAAAACATTGACATATCTATACCTCCAACCATAAAATATTAACCCACCCAATCTGTATCTCCTATATCTCTACCTATAAAATGTTGACCTACCCTATCTATAACTCCTATATCTTTCCCATAGAATATAGAAGACACCAAGCAAACACACCCCACCCGGTCACATTATACTGACAACGGGCTAACCACTCGTCCCACCCCTGTGTGCTGAGCGCTAAGCAGGAGCAGAAACTACCACTTTTATAGACTTTGGTGTGTCTCGGCCAGGGGACAGAACCCAGAGCCTTCCTCACAGGGGCGAACGTTCAACTCAAGGCCAAAAGTGAGGCGGTGCCAAGGGAGGCATTAGGAAAGATAAAGTCAGTTAGGAAGAAGAGAAAAAGGGCGCCAAGACCCCACTGGGATCTCTTGTTATGTTCGTGTTTTTTATAACTTTTAACAGGTATTGTGTCAAGGGCATTAGGTGCCAAGAGAAGCACATGCGCACAGGAAGAAATACTCAAGATCTGACATTCAGAAATAACAGAATTTATTTAAAAGAAAATTGAAAAAATAAAAACAAATCTCAATATTGTTGAAAACAACATATAAATAAATTAAATAACATCAAAAGAAAAAATATGTCTGCACAAAGAAAATGAAATAAAAATTATTTAAAAAACTTCAGTTTTTAGGAGTATTTTAACATCACATACCTTACACTGAATCACAGGGACCTGGCACGAAATTTTTCACCAACAGTATATATATACATATATTATAGTATCAAGGGTATGAACTCGGCCGTAGTAAAAAACGGACCTATTTTTTTAAATCAGTGATTTTTTTTAAACCGTCTGGTATACACCAGTAACCCATACCTTACCTTAAAGAGAAATAATTTATCTTTCCAATGAGTGCTTGATGAACAAAATTGGCCAAGTATTGGCCAAGTTATGGCCTGATGAATCGGGAAAATTACGAAAAATTGGCTAGGTAGACATTTCCCTGTCCGGTCAAAATCTCCTCTCGGCTCTAATGGGTACCTCAATAACCAAGCCAAAATCACAAAATCTACGCTTGTGGCGATAAAACAGTATCAAAAACTGTGTTCATCCACAATCTCCTTTGGAGGTGTTATGTCCCGTACTTTGTAGAAACTCCATTTAAACATTATGGTGCTCACTTACTTTAACCAGAACCGCCATGTTTTCTTTTCTCTAGTACATGATACGAGCGCGCTGATTGGTTCATTTTTCCTTCGGAACGCTTCGTGATTTTACCGTCCAGCACAACACTAAACGCCAACGTAAACAAGGCTACGAAAGTGCATATATATCAACATGGCCTACAGAGACTACGTATATTCGTTACACTATGCTAAATTTTTCACAGAAAGAAGTGTTCGATGCAGTACTTGGTGGACATAATGTGTTTATAGGAGGTTCAGCAGGTACAGGTAAATCTTATGTACTCGAGGAAGTTGTAAAAAGGCTAAGAAATGACGGTAAACATGTGAGTCTGACTTGCACCACAGGCATTGCCTGTACAAACTACCCTCATCATCTGAAGCCATGCACGATCCATCGATGGAGTGGTATAGAGGACGGACGATATTCATCGTCCGAGATCCTCTCCCTTCTAAAATCAAATCCAAAATACCTGGATACTCTCGACAGAATAAAACGAACTGATGTGCTAATCATCGATGAAATTTCTATGCTAAGCAAGAGAATGTTTGAACAAGTTATGAATGTATGTTCTTTGAAAGATGACTGCATTCAAATGGTTCTATGTGGAGATTTTGTTCAATTACCACCTATCCCGAATGCTTTATATGACGACGACGGGGAGTTTTGTTTCAAGAGTCCTTTATTCATTTCAATTCCTCATAAGTTTATACTTACTGAGGTCATTAGACAAAGAGACGAAACATTGATAAATGTAATCAAGGAAGTGTCTCGCGGCATTGTTTCAGATGAAAGTGTGGATTTTATTAAATCACTTGGACGTCAACTCACTATTGAAGATCATCATTCTCCGTCTGTCAAGTTATTTGCATCAAATTATCTAGTTGATAACTACAACAGGAAAGAACTGTTGAAATTGAAGGGAGACATATTTGAGTATACAGCACAGGATAGTGGAGAGGAGAACCATCTGAAATCTATACTGGCCCCTAAGAAACTATGGTTGAAAATTAGTTCATCTGTCATGCTTCTGAGGAACCTGACCGACACCCTGTGTAATGGGCTTGTAGGGGTGGTGGAGGCTTTGGACCAGGATGGCCCGACAATCTATTTTCCAAGTATTGACAAGACCATAAAAATGTCCAGAATAAAGTTTACAGGTAAAATATAATAAACATGGATTGTATAATATTATGAGATTTGAAAAATTGTGTCTTGCCAATGTGAATTATATAATTACGTTCTCATCACTTCATCCAAGTACGGTATTGAAGGGTTCATTTCTCACATGTAAAATGTATTACTGTATTCGACCCAATGAGCGCCCATGTCCCTATAAGCACCCTTTCTCCTCTTTAAGGCCTCAATTTCAATTGCCTGGGTATAAATAAAGACCAAAACTACACAAAACTGTATAGATTTGCAATGATTTTTTCTTATTAAGCACCATTTCATTTTTTCAATTTTTTAAACGCCATGCACGCTTATTGGGTCAAATACAGTACATTGGTTTAAGAGGTACAGTGTATATGGTAGTTTAATTGATTGACTGAATTTGATAATAAAACCTACCGATAGTTACATAATATTTAAATCATGATATAGTTATAAACAATATAAAACAGCTGAAGATACTACATTTTGTATTTTAATGCATTCTTTGAACAATATCTTTATTTATTAACAAAACCTAAGTAACATGTAACATGCTCTAAATTACTCTTAATTAAATCCATACCTTTTCTTTTACTTGTAGCTCTCAAAAATTGAAGATGTTCCACATCTTAATCACTTGTCTTTTCATATAAAAAAAACTGTATTTTTTTAGGAGAGCTAGGAAGAGCACAGGGACCTAGCTGGCACATATTTCTAACCAACACTTTAATACATATATACTGTTGGTTAGAATTTTGTGTCAGGTCCATGAACGGGACCTGGCACAAATTTCTAACCAGTAATACATTTATATATTCTACATTTATATTTACACCATCGGTAGTGTTTCCCACAGCCCCGATTAGCATGGCGCCGCGCCGTGCCCTTTTTACCTGAAGCCATGCCCCTATAACCTAACGCCCTGCCCCTGTGTGTCCCCAAGTAAACAAAAGAGGTGTGACCACTTCCTGACCCCATGACCAACACCCCAGTGGCCCTAATTAGCAGCCTTGGGCTATTTCTACCTTGGCTTGTGGTGTCACTTTCACGTCTGTGTATTAGGCCTAACAGTTACGTAAGCTGAAGTCAAGCAGCCGATCGGCAGCCTAGAAAACAATCAGCTGGCCTTTCATTAAGTTTTATGACTACAGCTAGTGAGCACTACAACAAAAACAAATACTGCTTACAACTGTTAATGATTTACTCACGTTTTTAATGTTTAATAGGCATATCTATACTGATGAATGTCACAAGCTTTGCAATCGTAATGGCTGCCATTTTGGGTATATTGTAATAGTCGATCCGGATTCAGGATTTACTAATATTCATGTTTTAAAAATTGAAAATGGTATTTTTTTTTTTTTAGAATTTCAGTGTGAATTTATTTTCGGACAAAATAAATTAATAATAATAAAATAATTAATAGCAAATTCATTAAAACAAATCAAATTAAAAAGAAATTTACTTTTTTCTCTCTCAGATAAATTACATTTTGAATACTACTTTAACAATGATCTGTATAATCTTTATTTAGTGCTTGTAAATTTAAGAACATTATTTCAATTTATTATCCATTATTTTGAAACATTGTAAGCTTATTCAATTAAATTATACAGTATTTTTTAATATTTCAATAAAGATATTTTAAAATAAAGGTAATAGGATTGAAATAAAGACCCAGAATAATTAAATAAATGTCCTGATATTACTTAGAAACTCAGACAGTTTAAAGCATTTAAGTGATCTTGTATTGGAAGTCGTCGATATAACCTTTGTGCCCCTCTGATGGTTATTTATCGCGGTCAAGGTGCCCTTTTCAAAACCTAGCACCATGCCCTTTTTTCCTGTGGGAAACACTAATCGGTTGGATCAAAATTCGTGCTAGGTCCCTGTGAGCAAAAGGCATGCATTCTCACCTGTTTACAGAGACTTTAGGCAAACATTCATAATATCAGGTCAATTCAAAAGTATACATTCTTCTCTTTATCAAGAGCATGTATATAAATATTTAGGCAATACACAAAGAACAACACAAAATTCTCTGGGCTTTATGCTAAAAGTTTTTAAATCCTTGTGCAAAACCAGATCTAATAACTTCATGTGCATTGATCATTGTTAAATTCATATGAAATTTAATTGTTGATACTTTCCGTATTTAACCCAAGGCTGCGAAAATGTGTTGCTACCAGAGATCAGTTCCCCTTAAAGCTTGCGTTCGCCATGACAATCCACAAGGCTCAAGAAATGACACTTGATAAGTAAGTACTGATCACAGGGACCTGGCAGGTCCCTGTGGTACTGATAGTGTGAAGTAAGTATTACTTGATAAGGCTGTCAATTTATGTTGACAAGCATGTGGCACTTAATTATAAGCTGTCATTTAGAATTACTAAACCGTATACTCAACTGATTTCATTAGATTATTAATTGTTAATTAGATTGTGTTTTACAAAAGGTATAACTCACAGGGAATTGGCATTTTCAATATAAATATTTGTTATACGATCACAAATATGATTTCTCTACTGCATAGTTCATATCCTTATATTGAGCATTGGATGGAAATCTGTGCCATGTCCCTGTGATACATGTAGTACAATCTGTTCTGTTACTTCTCATTGAGATTATTATATTCATATTGAAACTTATTTACAGTAAGTAAATTTTTCATAGTGTTTCGCAAAAGGGCATACATGTACATTCATCATTCCTGGTTATATTGAAAAATGTTTTGTAATTATGCTTATGAAGTTGGCAGATAAATGAATCTGCCATGTCCCTGTGGTTTACATAACCATGTGTCAGCTGTGTATGAAGACAGTTTGATTATGTAGGATAACTCTTTGGTAAATGACCAAATTCAGCACAATAAGACAGCTTGCTGAATCTTTCTGTGTCCGTTGTGATAAATTATTTAAATTTTAACATTTTGTTGTATGATATTATAATCCTACATACATTTTTCTCTTTCATAGGGTAGAAATTGACTGCCGTCAGATATTTAAGGCGGGACAACTAGGAGTTGCTATGGGCAGAGTACGGATGGAAAGTGGGCTGAGATTAATAAATTTCAAGAAAGAATATTGCATTCCACAACCTGATGCAGTTTTGGAGTTCGAGGAGAATGCTTCACTGCCATTAGATGAATCTTTAAGCTGTTGCAATTATCTGAGGTACAGTATATATCATTTATAAATTTACTCTTCAAATACAATTTCTTTAAATCTATTTCTTCATTATTTAATCAATCATATTTCATATTAGTAAGTTTATATCTATCATTATGGTGTTCTGTTTCTGTAACTAGCCAATCATAAACAGGAATACCAGGGTATATGTAAGTAAATAATGTAAAAGTCAAAAATGAAACTTTTTTGTTTATAATGTAATCTGTCAACATTTTCCTTCTTAGACAACCATAATTTACTCTGTAAGGAATGGATATTAACTAGCTCTGCGTGAACAGGAGATATCACAGGGACCTATCACAAATGTTTAACCCACAGTATATATTTATGTATACAATGTACATATATAATAAATTTGTGCCAGGTCCCTGTGAGAGATATGGAATTTTAATGTGTATGGCTTTGTGATTCTATAACAGGGAGACTTTTTTTTTACATATACATGTATAGAGGAAATGAACATGTATTGATATACTGTTACTTAAAATTCCAATATCCTTATCAGTCTGATTTTTTTTTTCATGACTTAGAAATCGAAGAATGTTATAAAAAAATCCTGTTGTAAATCATACAGAGACAGTACTAAATCGAAGTCAAGATGAGCGATAATGATTCGGAAACTTTTGATAGAAATCAAATAAATATTGAACAATGTTAGGTGGGTCCCATTTAGTCAAACAAGCCAAGGGTAGCCGACATTGTAACGTCGTTGCCGAGAACTTCATGTGACTACCGTAACTACGTAACGTCTGTCCGAACTCTTCCGAGGACGGGCCATGAACTTTCCGTCTTCCGTTCGGCAATAATCGTAACTTCTATGGCGATCAGTTTAAAATGAAGACATGTTTTCAAGTATCAACTTTCAACAACTGCTGTACCAACGTTATTAAGAAATCATTATAAATATTCTTTGAAATACATGTATTAACTTAATTTCAACTACATCTACAAATACTAACAATATCGGGGTCGAATCTAAATTGACTTTTTGTTGATATAAATTTACATATAGTATGGCTTTAACTATCAATAACTAGAACCTTCAGTCTATAAGAAGAACATGATATATTCACCTTGAGGTGCCCTTTTACAGTTCATGCACAATGATAATAATTTAAGTTTCTAGCATCTAATAACTTTGAGCTTTTTGTATGTGTCCAAATCATGAACCACTTTCTTTCGTTTCCTCAAAGGCCCTGGTGTCGTAAATGCAAAAGACTGCGCATATAATTTGGAGTCACTTTTTCCTGCATTAGCTTTCTTAGATATTGCTGTTTGACCAATTATAATACTATTGATGGCCGAACTGTACTGTACTGCATTCGGATTTGCATTGGCTCCATTGTATGTGGATCTCTGCTGATTGAATATGTTTTCAACAACATCAGAATTTATGATGGAAGGGGTTATGAACACTTTAAGTGAATCATCTGACAGGCATTTTGTGCACAATTCCAGAAAACCTCTAATACATGACACAAGATCTTCTATACACTGAGAAGATAGCAAACACTTTTCCTTTTGTTTCTTTGTCAAACCATTGTTGTTGTCAATGCTATTTTTCAGTTCAAGGAACCAGCTCAAGACATACTGCAACTTACTCAATCTATCATCATCTAGGGATCTGATTGGTCTGTGGTCTCTGAAGATAGTGATCATGGTAGATGTCTGTCTTAAAAGTTGAATTATCCCATTTAAGACAGACCCCTTTCCTCCCAATGTAGCCTGGTACATTTCGAAGAGGTGGAGCATGTCTGTGTTCAGGACATCCTCTGCGAGGTGATTACGCATTTTGATTGGTTGGATGGAAAAAAAATGTTCATTTGTTAGTCCGCGATGGATTTGCAGTGCATTTTGTGCATCCCATTTTTAGCAATCTATAAACATCTGTCATTGGACAGTTTCTCCTGAAGGTAAAGTGATCAATCTTGTAGACTCTTTCTTAATGACACTCTTAATGATGTTGTTTCTCACCTTCTTTATACAATGGGAATAGTCCGTCATAAAAGTAACATTTCCAAAAAATACATCACATGGATTAGTTACATTCATACTTTTATCCAAACTACTTTCTGAACCAATGTTGATATGCAAGAAAGAGCGGTTACCTGAAGCCCCATCCATACAGGTAAATGCTACAGTAAATCCAGCAGTTTACAAATTGAATACTGCCTCCCAAAAGAGTGTGTGAAGCTCTGCTGCTTGTATTTGACGGGACAGAAAGTACGCAAATGGAAAGCGAAACCCTGTCAGTCCGACAAAAACAAACTGTACCACATGGTTTGCAAGGCATCTTTCAAATTTCCCAGTTCTCAGTGTGAAGTTCACATTCGCTTCGTTGCCTAGGTCAGTAAATCCTGACAATTCAACAGCATCACCGTTTTTAAGGATTTGTAGATCCTCCTGTATGGACATTTCATCTACAATAACTCCTCCAATCATTCCTTCTGCAGGAATTTCAAGACGCTGAGCTTCCTGGTGCATCCAATAGAAAATTTCCTTTTGAAAACCAGGTTTCTGCTTTACAGAATTTTTGTACAAAATTAATGTTGAAGGGCTTGGTAGGAGAAGCATTTGACTTGAACATAAAGCTGCATACCCAAGAGGACTTCTGTTATATAGGTTCAGGCAAGTTGATATGATATCCTTACTCCATCTTCTACCGCGGGGATCCTTCTGAGAGTTTTTGGCTTGGCTAACATGTAGGTCCAACATCTCCTTACTTGCATTTGGTATAAGAGTTTTAAAGTCTTCCATGGTAGCTATAGGTTGTCTAGTGGAAAGCTTGTTATCTGGTTTCATGTTCTCTTTTAGATCTGATTTAGTTTCCTGGTGCCCAATTGTCATTTTCAAACACATTCTGCAAGAATTTGATCCAGCCAACAAATTTAACACTTTCAAGCATTTTATTGACCTGATTTTTCTAACTGTATCAGAAGTTCCATTTGCCCATGTTTCCACTGTATGATATCTCGTACACAACACATTTTTTGTCATGGTGATTCCTTCACATAATTTGATTTTTGTTACAGTATCTATGACCAGTTCAATACTTTCTGCTGAACACATGTATGTATTATTTACTTTCAATGATAAGAGGTCTATTGTTGTCTTGGCGATATCAAGTTTCCAGTACCCATCATTGCCAAATGTTACAGTTTTCTTGACATTATGGCCATTAGAGCTAAACACTGTATCTACTTCACAAACAATATCAACTTCCTGTTTCTGACACTATGGCAATATGTATGGGTAGCAGCTTCCTTACTTGATCAATGTTTGACACTTGCAAGATCCTTTAGGAAAATACCTTCATAAGACGTGAATTTTGTACCATGAAGTATGCGTCTATTGGTTTTGAGTGTTGGATAAAGTGCTAAAACATATTTGGAAAATGTTGTCAAGGTTTCAACATGTTTTGAACTGGGCACACACTCTTCAGAATCCAAAGTTTCTAATTTATATTGGTGATATAAATTTTGAAGAGAAATTGTGGCTCCATCTGATGCACAGGTACGTGCAATTAGCCTGCAAAGAAAATTGTTGTAATAGCAAGGGAAAAACAAACATTTTGCACATCACAACACCAAACATTAACTTTCTGTTTAAATAATTAATGAAATATACTTCAAACACACTGCTAATTAATGAAAACTAATAGAGAAAAATCACTTCATGACAATTAAAACAATCTGTATACTTCATGACAACAATGTGCTTGGACCGCATACCATTATTGTAATGTTCTTGTTATTTTTTGCCACTTGTGTAGTTTTAATACTGACTTATATCAGTGTGCCACCATGTATAGATTCATTTGTCAATATGCAATCATATAATTAAAGAAATGTTTACAGTGCCAGAGTAAAGAACAATGCCTGCATGTAGCTTTACATCGGATATTGAGACAAGTTGTTAATTACTCCCCCATTAGAGATTGTTGAATTATGTCCATCTGTCATTCTGCACGTATTTGTCCAAAGGTCGATATGGCTGTTATGTTGGTCATAGATAATATGCTGAAGTCATCTTTTGTCCATGAATATGTATTACACAATTATTGTTTTAGTATTACAACGGCAAATAACAATAACCATGAAATGATATTGTACCAGTAGCATGCTAGGGTTAAGTGGGCTACAAGCTTTGTTGAAATTAATGACCTTCTAAAAAGAGACCCGAGGCCATGACAAATGGTCTTGGTAATACTTTTGTGACAAACGGATACCAACTTTGTTTTACTCAATGACCCTAGACTATGAATTAAACTGCTTTCTTCATTTACAGGGATGTGACACTGGATGAGCAGCAGTACACTCAAGAGCAAATTGAGGAAATAGACAGATTATGTGCTGCAGACGTCACGCCACCAGAATATTGGGGAGATGACTTGATTGATGAGGATCTACTGGATATTGAACTAGGCGACATCAGTTCCCATGAATATCTACAGGAGGAGGAAGTAAACTTCATTCCAGCTGAATTCGACCTGCAATCTATCCTGAGTGAAATGCACCATGAGCAAGTATTTACACCATTGCAGGCCGAAATCAACAAAGCAGTCATTGCACTTCAGAGTCTATACTTTAGGGATGTGCAGAAATTCTGCAACAGAGAGTTCAGTTTGATGGGGGAAGCAATGGCCGATGTAGGTAGCCAGGAATCAAACCCAGAACCAGTAAAGGCCAGTAAACTTGCAGAGTTTTACACCAAATGCCAACAACACCAGACGTCTGCACAAACTAAAGCCAGCATTCTTCTAATGTTTCATGGCTTCCCAAAATCTGTTGATTCAAAGGTTATGAGTATGATAGCTTACAAACTACATGTGGATGTAAGGACTCATCTGTTGAAAGAAAAAGAGAAACATTATGCTATATCTGGCAAGGACACAAGTCAAAGATTTATAACAGAGAGTAGTAGAGGTAAAGTGAGATATGTGGGAGGATACTGTGTGGCCAAACTCCGGCATAAGTACATCAAGACCCAGATGACCACGCAATACCAAATTGGACCCTTAGACCAACATGAACATGAAGAGGCTACCAACATAGTGAAAATCCTTGATCACTTCAGGGTCAATGAAAGCTCTTTGTACAGAACATCTGATCATGTGGAAACACTACTTGAAACTTCTAGGAGACAGAATTCTACTCGTGGACTTGTTTTCAATACAGGATTCAGTGTATGCTTTCTTCTTGAGAGTATGTGAAAAGTTTCTTGAGCTCCTTATCGACAAAAACTTGAATTTGTATGGAGACCAGCTATTTCAGTATTCCTCAACTGCATTGTTGCAATCGAAAGAAGTATTTGATGACTTTGTAAACATTATATCTACAATTAACTTGCAAGACTTGTCAACCGATTCCTCAGTTGCTGGTGTGTTGAATGATATCATAGATATCATTTCTGTTGCCGAAAGAGTGTACAAGGAAATAGTCAACAAGTTTCTACTCGTGCTCCTTAACCAGTTCAGAAAGGACTTTCTACAAGCACTATGTGTGGAGAAAAAAATGGCCCATAGGAAGCAGATACAGTTGGAAAAAAAAACAGAAACAAAGATACCAAGAGTAGACTACCACTTTATCCTGTCTGACAAATCTCAGGGGAAATCAGTCTCACATAATTTCCTTAAAGGTTTGATTTCCAAAAATCCAGATCATCTCAATTGCATGAAAAGAAATGAACTTTTTATTCTTGCACGAGCATATCATGCAGGTATGTTTAACTTTAAAATAATGATCAATATATGCATGTGTAAACATAGTTCTAAAGATGCTGCTATAACTTATATGATAGAGAAAGAAGGAGTACAGAAAGCTATTCATTATTCTACCACACTAGCCCTCCACCTCTGGTTTGAGGGTTTGAGATATCACTGAAATGGTTGTCATATAGATTAATAATTTTTCTCCTGGTGTATACCAGCTATCACCAAAGTATTAAAATTTGTTAATGACCCTAGCTGTTCATGTAAAAACAAATCAAATCACAACAAATATAAAAGATATTGCATACTTTCAATCATACATTTATGAGAATTATGGATGAAACATTTAAATACAACGCGTGTAGCATTTGTATTATTACTATCCGGTTTACTGTTGATTTGTAGGACTTGCCCTACAATGACATCTAGTGGTGACCTGTTGAACCATTTCATTCATAAGCTCCCATTCATATTGAATAATAATCCTTTGGACCAATCATGACAGTAGTCATGGGGAGACTGCCTTCTAATTGGTAGAATACACAGTGTTATATAATACACAGCACTATCTAGGTCAACTCCCTGACTGTTGTGCCTTCTGGTGACTCCTCTAGATCTGTCCAACTTACATAATCTCTGTTAATGAAATTTCAAATTGGACTAACTATCTAAGGCTTATAGACCTGAGAGTTATAAAGTAAACTAATCAGATGTTCTTTCTGTGTACCTTAAAATAATATTTTAAGTGATTGTTAAAAAACAGATCTTAGGTAAAGGCAATATAACTTATAAGGCTGCCCTCATGTGTGCATGGTGTTACCAAAATAAGTGTATGTGCAACATAAGAAACAAGAGTATAGGGTACAAACTCATTTTTAATGAAGACTTTTGTTTTTTGTTTTCTTTTGTAATTTTAAAATCTTTTATTTCATGTAGGAACTTAAATTAAGAAAAATGTCATACTAACATATGTATTTTCTGTGATCAGTTGAATGTTCTTGAAATAATTGATATCAAAGTCTTTCTAATATGGTTTATATATTTTGATTTTGAAAATTCATTTGATTTCATTCTATTTTTCTGTTTCTCTACTGCGTTGTATGTGCAGTACTTTGAGTACTTTGATTATATAGAGTTGACATTGATGTGCATGTGTTTCAATCCAATGGCTATGACAAAAGAAATTGACACTGAAATAAAATGATCAGTTGTATGTTTTACAAAATAGTCTTGATGATTTATTTTCCACTTTAGATGATGTACTTTCCAAGGATTTGAAGAAAAAGATCATCCAAAAAGTCAATGCCAAAATTCTCTCTGCATCCGATGCTGATCATGCTTTAGGAACAGTGGAAGATCTCTCTATCAATTCGCGACCAACGACAAGTCTGGATGAATGCTTAACATCAACATCAGGACCAACTGCAAGTCTAGATGAAAGTTCAATCACTCCTGGGCCATCAGGAGAAAACATCTGTTCTGCCGGACCTGAAATTGCTGGTTCTAGTGCACTTACTAAATCTGCAACAACAGATCTTAATACATTTCCAGAAGGCCAGTTGTGCAAACTTTGTGACAGCATGATCAAGAAAGAATGCATATATTGCCATGGCTGTCAGTGTTGGTTTCATAGGAAATGTGCAGGGTTAAGTAACCATCTCAAGTGGAAGAAAGTTAGTAAGAAAAAACACCAAGTTTTTCTGTTTTGAATTTGAATAGTACAAAATATTTTAATGCTAGGAATATGGAATATTTTCGAAATCATATTGGATGGCATAGTACATGTACCTTATTTGCAGAGTCATCTCTCTTTGGCAGAATTTTGTTAAAATTTAAGATTCTTGATTAGGATATGAAATATGCTTTCTTTGTTCAATATTTCATTCCCATACTTGTATGTAACGGCTTATATATATTATTTACAACAGGGGGTGGGATAGAAGGGTTATATTGTCAAGTGTAACTGAAATGGAACTAAAAATTGATTCCCCAATTGGTATATGTTACATCAAATGTGTTAAATGGTATTGCCTTTTTACTTCCCATGCTATTTCATATTGAATATTCTGCCATAATTTGTCAACATGTTGATGTTATAAACCCTTCATGGGATACATTCAGTTGGACTTTGTTTTCTTTTCACATGTAACAGATTGGAGCAATATGTTTCAAATCTCTTTTTTTATATTACATGATTGTTTTTACTAAAAAACAACAACATTGTCATAATTGTAGCTAATTCTTTTCCTCATATAGACTTCTCCAACTTCACATTTAATATAGGCTAATTCTTTTCCTCATATAGACTTCCTCCAACTTCACATTTAATATAGAATGTAGTTTTAGATTCAAGGTATTCAGGTAAAGTTTGCTAGTTTAGAATATCTCTGTCAACAGGCTAGCAACTTTATTTCTTTATTGATTTTCATCATTTTTTATCATCAAGATTTATTCAGAGAAGTTTGATTCTTACAGCAAATGCCATAGTTGTTTTTCTTTCAGAAAATCATTCTTGGCATTCTTGCAGCTTCAACATCTACTTATGGTTATTAATTCTTTGGTTAGTCACTCACTGTTATTGTTAAGGTACCCCCGGTACATGAATTAAACTAAACAACAAATACTCCCACCACACACAAAAAAAAATATAAGAAAAGAGTGAAGATGCAAAGATATGGAAATTTGGAAAAGTATTTGTGTATATGCATGTTTTGATGAAAATCTGCTGCTGCAGTTGATACATTGTAATGATGCTGGTGCTATTATGATATTATGATTATGATGATGATGATGTCATGAAGTAAACAAGTTGTTCAACTGGGATCTTGCCAGTATTGAAAATCTAAGATTCAACTGATAATTTGGTTTTCTCTTCCTTTCAATTTTAAAATAACTCCTTGCAGCTACAGTGGAACCCATTTTATACTATGTGAATTAAAGTGTGTTAAAACAATTGATTGCTTAATTAATCAATTAATACCAAGTGCAATACTTTTGCTTGCGTTCATTTGTTTTTCTTCGGTTATAATGGAATTTCATTCAATGTAGATTGGATTCCACTGTATTTTTTGTTTGTTTGTTTTATTTATTAACGGTCCTATTAACAGCAATGGTCATGTAGGACGGCCTCCATGTATGCGGTGTGTTTGTATGTTGTGCGAGGTGAGTGTCTGGGAGACTGCGTATGTTCGTGTTGTGTCTTCTTGTATAGTGGAACTGCCCTTTTTATTCCACTGAAAGCATGCCGCCGAAGTACACCAAGCAACACACACCCACCCGGTCACATTATACTGACAACGGGCGAACCAGTCGTCCCACTCCCTGTGTTGCTGAACGCTAAGCAGGAGCAGAAACTACCACTTTTATAGACTTTGGTGTGTCTCGGCCAGGGGGCAGAACCCAGAGCCTTCCTCACAGGGGCGAACGCTCAATCCAAGGCCAAATGAGGCGGTGCCAAGGTAGGCATTAGGAAAGATAAAGTCAATTAGGAAGAAAGAGAAAAGATAAGATCCTAAATTTAGTCGCCTTTTACGATCATTAGGGGCAGCAGGCACAATTCCAACGCCTAATCCACTGTAAATGTAAGTTTGCAATATAAAGTAATGTATCACATGGATTTCGAGCGAAATGCTGTTAAAATGTAATTACCAAGTTATAACACCCATGGAGATGGCGATAGTGAAAACAGATCGTGAATGCATTTGAAAGATTCCGCCAAATTATGCACTTTCGTAGCCTTGTTTACGTTGGCGTTTAGTGTTGTGCTGGACGGTAAAATCACGAAGCGTTCCGAAGGAAAAATGAACCAATCAGCGCGTTCGTATCATGTACTAGAGAAAAGAAAACATGGCGGTTCTGGTTAAAGTAAGTGAGCACCATAATGTTTAAATGGAGTTTCTACAAAGTACGGGACATAACACCTCCAAAGGAGATTGTGGATGAACACAGTTTTTGATACTGTTTATCGCCACAAGCGTAGATTTTGTGATTTCGGCTTGGTTATTGAGGTACCCATTAGAGCCGAGAGGAGATTTTGACCGGACAGGGAAATGTCTACCTAGCCAATTTTTCGTAATTTTCCCGATTCATCAGGCCATAACTTGGCCAATACTTGGCCAATTTTGTTCATCAAGCACTCATTGGAAAGATAAATTATTTCTCTTTAAGGTAAGGTATGGGTTACTGGTGTATACCAGGCGGTTTAAAAAAAATCACTGATTTAAAAAAAATAGGTCCGTTTTTTTCTACGGCCGAGTTCATACCCTTGATACTATAATATATGTATATATATACTGTTGGTGAACAATTTCGTGCCATGTCCCTGTGCACTGAATGGTCTTTTATAAAAATAACCACATCAGATGATTAGGAGGTATTTTAAGAGATTCTGCTTCCTTATTTGTCAAATACTTTCAGATTATAAAGTATATATAAAACAGAAAAGTACAAAGATTATTTGGATTTAACCTCACCACGTATATGCTGCATTTGCAGATGCATTTCCCCGATTCCAAACATATTCGTCAAATCCATCTGATGTAGGTAATTAGTTTAAAATAGCCATTATTTAACAAATAAACTAAACTGAAATTGAAAATTCAAAACTGCAACATATCTAATAATCAGGAATGACTAGAAGATACATTAACTGGTTTATCAAAAAGTTTAGAACTGTCACTCATTTAGTGCATCTATCTGAAACACATTGAATTTGCATAGTTATTCAATTTAAATCTATATAGATAACGACAAAAGAAAACAATTTTACACGAATATAGCATTTAACAAATTCTATGATTTTGGGAAACTTTTCTATACACGCAAAATTGCATTTCACAAAATATATGATTGTGAGACACCGATTGTTCTATTTGATTGGATTTCTTTTGAATGGTCTCTTTCCCCTGAGACTGCCCATGCAGGTAGGGCGTTAGAATTGTACCTGCTGCCCCTATTGCATGATCGTAAAGGCGACTAAATTTAGGATCTTATCTTTTCTCTTCTTCCTAACTGACTTTATCTTTCCTAATTGCCTCCCTTGGCACCGCCTCACTTTTGGTCTTGAGTTGAGCGTTCGCCCCTTCAGCATAACAGGGAGTGGACGACTGGTTCGCCCGTTTGTCAGTATAATGTGACCGGGTGGAGTGTGTTGCTTGGTGTCTTCGGCGGGCATGCTTCAGTGTTATAGCACTATAAAAAGGGCAAACAGTTTCCACTATACAAGAATGACTCAACATGAATATTACCGCAGTCTCCCAGTACACTCACCTCGCAAACATACCCAACATACACGCAACACACCGCATACATGGGAGGCCGTCCTTACATGACCATAGCTGTTAATAGGACGTTAATTAATAAAACAAACAAACAAACTTTTCCCTGAGATCTACAAGTATCACACAAAGGCAGCACTACTCTGTACTTCTTAGTGAGCTTCTGGATCTTTTTGAGACATTGTCATCAGATGCGCAATAGCAGCAGATGTTCTGGTTGACTTGTACTTTAAGTGGATCGAATGCATAGAATGGAAATTTTACAGGTGACTGGCAGAATGGATACAACTTCATCGGGAAATGCCCTAGAAAATCTGCTTTTTCTTGACACATCATCTTGCACACCTCATTATAGAGTCTATCCTTTTCTGTTAATAATTGAAAAGTTAATATCATTAACTTTATAGAACTGATAACAGGTGTGAAAATTGAAATTTGCTGCTTCTGACATGTCTGCTACAAATTAACATACAAGATTAGTTTAGATTATATCCCTCAAGAAATAAATCATTCGTTATCAAATCAGTTTAATTCACAATCAATTCTGTCGTAACGATTATCGTCAAAAAGAAATTTCTAAAACTCACCTGTAAATTAAGGCCCATTCTCACGAAGTTTTGGAGATTTTCTCTCTTTTGCCAATTTCATCATTTCTGAAAATGCATCGTTTGGACAGGACTCGCTCTCCCTTTTTTTAGCTCACCTGGCCCGAAGGGCCGGTGAGCTTATGTCATGGCGCGGCGTCCGTCGTCCGTCGTCCGACGTCTGTCAACATAGGGGAAATAGAGGTAAATCCTTTAAGTCGCTACTAGTCCTAGAGTTCTGCATGGATTATAACCAAATTTAGCCACAAACATCCTTGGGTGAAGGGGAACAGAACTTGTATGAATTTTTGCTCTGACCCCGGGGGCAGGGCCCAATAGGGGAAATAGAGGTAAATCTTATAAACCGTTACTTGTCCTAGAGTTCTGCATGGATTGTTACCAAATTTGGCCACAAGCATCCTAGGGGGAAGAGGAACAGAACTTGTATACATTTTTTGCTCTGAACTCCCGGAAGGAGGGGCGGGGCCTAATAGGGGAAATAGAGGTAAATCCTATAAATCGCTACTTGTCCTAGAGTTCTGCATGGATTGTTACCAAATTTGGCCACAAACATCCTTGAGTGAAGGGGAACAGAGTTTGTATTAATTTTGGCTCTAACCCCCAGGGGCAGGAGGGGCGGTGCCTAATAAGGGAAATAGAGGTAAATCCTATAAATCGCTACTTGACCTAGAGTTCTGCATGGATTGTTACCAAGTTTTGGCCACAAACATCCTTGGGTGAAGGGGAATAGAACTTGTATAAATTTTGGCTCTAGCTCAACCCCGGGGCAGGAGGGGCGATGCCTAATAAGGGAAATAGAGATAAATCCTATAAATCGCTACTTGTCCTAGAGGTCTGCATGGATTGCAACCAAATTTGTCCAAAATCATCCTTGGGTAAAGGGGAACAGAACTTATATAGATTATTGCTCTAAACCCCCGGGGGCAGGAGGGACGGGGCCCAATTGGGGAAATAGAGGTAAATCCTATAAAACGCTACTTGTCCTAGAGTTCTGCATGGATTGTAATCAAATTTGGCCAGAAACATCCTTGGCGGAAGGGGAACAGACCTTGTATAAATTTTGGCTCTGACCCCCTGGGGGCAGGAGAGGCGGGGCCCAATTGGGGAAATAGAGGTAAATCCTATAAATCGCTACTTGTCCTAGAGTTCTGAATAGATTTTAAACCAAATTTGGCCAAAATCATCCTTGGGTGAAGGGGAACAGAACTTGTATAGATTATTGCACTAAACCCCCGGGGGCAGGAGGGACGGGGCTCAATAGGGGAAATAGAGGTTAAATCCTATAACTCGCTACTTGTCCTAGAGTTCTGCATTAATTGTAACCAAATTTGGCCACAAACATCCTCGAGGGAAGGGGAACAGAACTTGTATAAGTTTTGGCTCTGACCCCCAGGAGCAGGAGGGGGGGGGCCCAATAGGGGAAATAGAGGTAAATCCCATAAATCGCTACTTGTCCTAGAGTTCTGCATGGATTGTTACCAAATTTGGCCACAAACATCCTTGGGTGAAGGGGAATAGAACTTGGATAAATTTTGGCTCTGACTCCCCCCTGGGGAAGAAGGGGCGGGGCCCAATAAGGGAAATAGAGGTAAATCCTATAAATCGCTACTTGTCCTAGAGTTCTGCATGGATTGCAACCAAATTTGGCCCACAATCATCCTTGGGTGAAAGGCAACAGAACTTGTATAAATTTTGGCTCTGACCCCCGGGGCAGGACGGCGGGCCCAATAGGGGAAATAGAGGTAAATCCTATAAATCGCTACTTGTCCTAGAGTTAACATCGATTGTTACCAAATTTGGCCACAAACATCCTTGGGGGAAGGGGAACTTGTATAAATTTTGGCTCTGACCTCCTGGGGGCAGGAGGGGTGGGGCCCATTAGGGGACTTAGAAGTAAATATTCAAATTCTTTCAGAAAAGAAACAATGAACCTGTATTCAAAACATTACTTGGCATTACAAACCAGGTGAGAGATACAGGCGCTCTCGGCCTGTTGTTCTTGTTCTTTGTTTTGATCCAGGAGAACCGTTATGTTTACAAATTTCAAAGATTTTGAAAATTCGAAAACATTTCCGATAGCATCGCCGAAATCGGCTATGAAGCAAGTGATTTCCGTGTCAAGTTCTTTAAGTTCTAAAACGACTTGCCCTCTGCCAAGCGCTTCAAATAACCTTGATAACGCGTCGTCCCATGTTTCCTTGCTTGACACTTTGAATAATCTATTTTTAATTGCGTTCTTGCAGTAGTCGCTCCGTTTTAAATTGACAGTAAAAACACAACACCGATTCCATCACAATTCACGACGTCCATACATAAAAGGGAATTCAAGATTGCTAAAGCGCTTTACTTTTATGATCTGTGTAAGCACAGCAAACGCTCTGCTGATCAAGACTACATACTAACCTACGAAGCAGAAGACGGGATTTTTTTCGGAATTTTATACGGATAAAAAATAAAATAAAAAAAGGAAATTGAAAATTTCAATAAAATAATTTGAGTCGGGGATATTTCATAGGGTCGGTCGGGTTTAGGCAAACAAACAACATTTTAATTTAGGCCCAACAGTTCCACTATACAAGAAGACACAACAAGAACATACCACAGTCTCCTAAAACTCACACTTCACACACGCTACACAATGCAATCATGGGGAGGCCGTCCTTACATGACCCTGGCTGATAACAGGACGTTAAAATAATTAAACAAACAAATCAATCGTGGATCGGCTTTACCCATCAAATTATACACTACATTGTCCTTGACTGTGGTATAGTCTATTGCCACATGATGGTGTATGGATTTATAAAATGATATTGAACGTGTTCTTGTTCTGTGTGTTTGTAGTGAGATCCAGTTGAGGTTTTCCATCATGTCTTGTACAGAACTTGTGTTCGATATTTGCTTGATTTGTAGCGTGCTGCTCTGCGTTGTTGTTTTTTTCCAATTGGCATGATTTGGTTTGTCTGGTGAGGGTCTCATATGCAGGAGCAGTACTCCAGTTTGGGTCTGGCTATGGATTTGTAAGCATGTTCTATTATATGTTGTATATTTACTAATTATCGATGGCATAATCAGGTAATTTTAAAAAATTGAGTTTTGATTTTTAAACATTATAACCAGTATTAATTCTAAAAAAATCGAGGAAATGAAAATGATGTAGAAAACAAGTAAACAAATAATAATGAGGGGAAGGGAAGGAGAGAGAGATCATTACATTTTATTATGGATGGACAAAAAAGATATATATAAAAACATGAATATCATATAGCCAGCAAAAAAGTATATATTCAATAAAGCATTTACACTGTTACAAACACGTAGTAAGAAACATATTCTATTTCAAGACACAATGGGTACAAATATTACTTTTCCAAAACCTGTCGCTGGTTTTTATGAAATGCTGAACACATACGAAAAGTTCCGAATTAGTATTTGAAGAAATTTCTTCACTACCAAATAACAGTAAGTCTAAATCTAAGAGAATTTAGAAATTTGAATAATTTAACTTCTGAAAAAGAATGTTTCATTTGATAAATAACGGTCACATTCAGGGAAAATGATAAGCATTCTCGCATAAATGTCCACACACACAGCTCAGAGATTCTGCAAGAATTCTCTCGAAATAAATCATAACTTAAAGAACTACACTTGTGCATGAGCTTAGTATGAATGATATTGATTTTGCGGTCACCGATGCCAAAGATATTGTGTAATAGGTGTCAGAGAATCTTTGAAAATGCTAATGGAAGCTGACGATCTAGCAGAATTGTCATGGGAGTTCCAACAATGAAGTGTTGACGGTAAAAATGAAGATGAAGTTGATAATATATAATATGGGATTTTATAATCATTTACATTTTTCATTCGATATCTAACAATATCCTGAACAATAGAAGGAAATAAGGAAGAAAGATACTCTTGAGTTTGATCGTTATGCATCCTATACAAAAGTTGAAATTTTGTTCTTCTCCTTCTGGTCGAAAAAGTTTCTAAACTAGTTTAAAATTGTAAGGCATAAACACTTGCATATGATGGAGGATCTATGACAATTCTTTCAAGATCTTTGGGTAGTGACATAAATGCCAGAGCTTTACAGATGGTAGCACTTACCTGTAAACTTTCGAAGGAGGGAAAAGTACCCGAAGAGAAGTTGAACCACCTTAATGACATAACTGATGGAATACAAGCAGATAATGAAAAGCTTGTGGCTGCCTCCTCCATATTGGAGAAAAAAGTGCAGGGCCAAGTCCAGACAAATAGAGAGATGTTGACTGTCAAAAGGCAAGTAAGTGATGCTCTGGGTCAGGTTGACAAGCTACAGAAAAAAATAGCGAAGCTTGATCAGTGATGATTGATAATATTTAGCCATATTAAAATGACGTCAAAAAACGTCATATCTTTCTATTATGATCATGATTTATTTCATGCTGTCTAATTTCTTCATCTTTTTTGTTAAGTTTGCTTTTTTTGATTCCATGACGTCACATATATATTGCTTTAAGTTTCATGTAGTCATAAAGCTTTCCAGAAAGAAACATTTTTTAATTGATTGCATTTAGATAGTATCTTATTTACACATCTTTATTTTGATTGATATAAAGTTACATGTTGGAAACATGTTTTGAATTTCATGTAGATAGTATTGTACTTACAATCTTAATTCTGATTAATATACATGCAAATGTTGGATGTGCATGGTGTCTTGATTATAAAATCATATTGCTTGAACAATTTTTAACAGTTTGGTTGTGTTTTACTGATGCCGTTTGCCCACTATCTTTGAATTAATTATTTAGAACAATAACATGCCAGTTGCAGATATTTTTGATTCCCCAAAGGGTCAGAATGACCTAAAGTCATTGTCTTGTCGTGCGGTGTCCATGAAAGGAGTTTGTAGATGTAGTATTGTTTAGATAATGTGATTTGTATTGTGCTTATATCAGTTTGATTTAAATTTTTGAATATCTTAACACTTTCAACTTCACCTTACTGAAATACATAAAGAACGTAGATATTGGTTAATTTTTCTCGTAAAATATGAAATTTCGACCACAAAATTGCATCGTCTTATTGATCAATATAATTTAAGCATTAAGTTATTTCTTCGCAGTGTAACGTTTGAATCGATTTAAGATATCAAGAATGTTGAAGAGCTTTTTCATTATAAAATTATATTAATTGATATTAGTCATTATTATATATATATCAAGATTTCCTTTGCTCTTTCCACAGAATATATAGTAAGTGTATGGAGACAGCTAATATCTGTAAAGTTGTCATTCCAAAATGTTGTTTACTAATAAAGCTTCTTTTTTTAGGTTCATGATGAAAGTTTTATTGATGACTGGTTTCAATCATGGCGAGGAAAAATTCTAGAGGAAAAAAAACAAAAAGATAAAGAGAGAGAAAGAAAAGTCAAGCAGTCAACAGAACACTTTTTTTCCTTTTTTTTCCTGTTGATAATGTGTGGAGGAAAGAAAAAGGAGAGAAGTTAAACCTTCCAGTTCCAGAGGAAACCAGCAAAGACTCCGAGAAGACTTTCTCACCATTAACATTGACTGCACCGTCAGCTTTCCATCACACCAAACCAGATGGAAACTGTTTATTCAATGCATTATCTTTTGTCATTACTGGCTGTGAGGATCAACATTTTGATATTAGACAGATGATCTGTAACCATCTGATATCTCACGAGGAAGAACTTAAAGTATACCTTCCTACATTGTGTCATGGCTTTGCACAGAAATACTTGCATAAATCCTGTATGAGAACTAACACGATCTGGGCAACATAAGTTGAAATCTTTGTTGCGGCTCATATGCTAAATATCAACATCTATGTGTACACAAAGCATGGTGTAAACTTGAAATGGTTACGACATCGTTCCAATAATTCTCAAACTAGGCATAGTATTTACCTCCACCATAGATGTCAAAACCATTATGATGTAGTTCTTGATATAAGCTTGCTTCCTGTCCTGGAAACTTTTCCTAGTAGCATGCAGAAGTAATTCAGTGATCAACTTCAAAAAGAACAAAGAATGAGGAAATGTGCAGTGGAACAAGACAGATATCAACAAGACATTCAATTCAGAACACTAAAAAAGCAACAATCCGATCAAATTATGAAAGAAATCAAACAGCAAAGATTGAGGCAGTAAAAAAGATAAAGAATTCACCCAGCAAATGTTCGCAAGGTAAAAAGAGAATATGTCAAAGCCAAGTACACAACTGACCAAAACCATCGGGCAAAGAAACTTTCAGTAGCAAAAGAAATTTACAAGAAAGATAAAGTTTTCCGAGAAAAAATAGAACAGTACTCCGAGAGAACGTACCAAACTGACAGAAAATATAGGGAGAATAAAAAAAAAGAACAGAGACAGATATCACACTTTGCGAACATACCAACTTAACAAAAAAATATCTTCAACATCAAAGTATGCTACGAATCCTCTATTTAGAAAATCAGTAAGGAAATATGGGTCCTTGAAATACCACGAAAACAGGGTATAGGGAACGGATGAAAAGCTTTTCAAAGTTAAAATACACAAACAATGAGAGGTTCCAGCAAAAAGTGAGGGTCATTTCCAAATCTAAGTACAGAACCAACACAGATTTCCAGCAGAAGGTGAAGGACATTTCCTAATCTAAGTACAGAACCAACACAGATTTCCAGCAGAAGGTGAAGGACATTTCAAATCTAAGTACAGAGCCAACACAAATTTCCGTGAAAGTGTGAAAAATTTCTAGAAAACGAAATACAAGTAAAACATGACCTTCCGTCATATGTCAAACGATACTCCTCCAGTAGAGCTATTTCAAAGCAGAGTAAAATAGAGCTATTTCAAAGCAGAGTAAAACATATTCTGCGACAACAGTATAAAAACTCTCCAGATATTTATTCAAGAAAGAAAGAAAACATGAAAGAAAAAGAAAATGCATAGACATTGCCATTCAGAATTTCAGGAAGCATATTACAGCAATTCCGAAATACGCCTGCACCGTATGTTGGCGATGCCTGTACAGAAACCAAGTGAAAATTTGCCATCGCACAAACTACAGAAGCAACAGGATAGCCGAGAAATGCCTAACAGGTAAATTCATCCATATGTGTTCACCAGACAAATGTGAGGATCCATGTACTGTGAAATGGGCCACAACAGAATGGATATGTCACACGTGTGATAGGCACATCTATGCTGGTAATATGCCACCATAAGCACAGGCAAATGGGCTAGAGCTGCAACCAATTGCAGAAGAATTGTTAAAACTTTGGGAAAACAATTAGGATCCCCTTCATGAAGCTGTTGTCATTGCCAAGAGGTAGCCAAAAAGGTGTCAAGGGACAGATGGTAAATGTGTCTTCTGATTTGAACAATGTCACTAAAGTATTACCCAGAACAATTGATAATGCACAGTTAAAAAGAAAAAGCTAAATAGAAAACTCTCATACAAAGGTCACCACCAATATGAATGGATTAATCCTAACCATGTGATAGATGCTATCAAATACCTCAGTGAACACAATCCCTACTAGTGATATAGTCTTTTTAGAAACTTGGTTTGACCCTACAAGAGATTTGGACATTATCAAAGAAACACATCCTTAAAGTGACAGTGAAGAACAAGGGCTACCTGACATTTCTCAGAATCGTCAAAATGACATGAGTGATTGTGATAGACAGATGAACCAGGATAACTCCAGGTCAAATAAGGTTCAAAACGGTGAAACAGAGAATCATACTCAGTAGAAACATGCTTTCAACCGCTTGATCTTGGTCAAGAACTTCTGGATACTAATGACAGGGTATTCCGTGTGGCACCCGGAGAAGGTCAAAAACCTCAAAACATTTTTCAGGAAAAGGGGGCGGATGTCATGTCTTTTCCTGTTCTTTATCCTGATGGTAAAGTTGGATTCCATGCTGACAGAGAATTGAAGCTTTCACCTTCAAAATATTTTAATGCAAGGCTTTTCTCTGCAGACGACCGCTTTGCAAAAGATAATTACTTTATCTTCTTTGTACAATACATGGTGGAGATGAACACTATAAAATCAAACATATCGGTTGCATTACGAAAAGGCAAGCAAAATACTGATGATGGAAAAACTAATACAGCTTCCATGTTGACAGATTCAGACAATCTGTAGAAATTCTTGAGAGCTAACCCAGGATATCGCTACTAATTAGAGGAACTCCACCATACTGGCAAAAAAACCCTGAAGGATTTGTATGCCATGATCCGACAGATTGGGATTCGAAAATGGTTTGTTACATTCTCTGCTTGTGAAACGAGATGGGATGAAGTCATCAACATGCTGAAAAAATAAAAGGCCACCAGGAGAAATTGAATGTACAGAGAAATTTAAAATGATTCGTGAAATCCAGTGTTGTGTGCTAGATTATTCAACAACCGTGTGCAGACCCTTTTCAGTGATTTGATTCTATCACCATATCAACCCATTGGACCAGTTGTGAACTACTTCTTCAGAACAGAGTTCCAACAGCGTGGGTCACCTCATATCCATTGCCTGTTCTGGGTTAAAGACGCGCCAAAACTGGATGAAGACACTGATGATGAGATCTGCAGGTTTGTTGATAAATACATAAGCTGTCGACTTCCAGACCAAGATATGGATCCAGAGCTGTTTGAAATTGTATCCTCTGTCCAAATGCATAGTAAGGCACACACCAAATCATACAGAAAAAAGGAACTACCTGTAGGTTCAACTATCCTAGACATCCAGTATCACAGACATTCATTGCCAGAGCAAATTCAACTGAAGAGGAGATTCCTTATATTCCAGAAAAGGATAAAAAAAATGCCTACTCGTGAAAAGTTCAGAGGAACAGATGAAAAAGCATTCTCGTTCTGCCAAAGAGATAATCAAAGACTTATGGATTGTTATTTATACCACTGATAATGTTGAGGATTCAGATTTTGAGATTGTTTTGAAAAGAGCAAATGTCACTTATCCACAATTTAAAGAAAGTCTTGAAATAGTGACTACTAAGAACACTGTATTCCACAAACGGACTATGGCAGATTGCTGGGTCAACCACTATAATCCTCATCTCCTTCGTGCCTGGAATGCCAATATCGATATACAGTATGTAATAGATGCCTATTCATGTGTGGCATATAATTATATTATCATATATTAGGGGGAACTGCTATCATATGAACGTTTTCTCATCATATCATCGTATCAACTCAACATTTCATCGTTTCATCAACATTGTGCATGAGTTATCTCATGTGTTTTAGCCAAAACTATTTTATCCAATGCAAACCTTTTTTTATCAAATAAACGTTTACAATCTGTGTTTTGATCCTTACTTGCCTTTTCTTACCCTGATCTTGTATCCTGATATTAATGCCTGACTTGTAGTTTGGCCCTAAATGACCTTAGTTGTCGATGGGCCGTAAAACTCAAACAAACAAACAAACAAATGCTCAGAAGGAAGCAAAGGAAGGGAATAAAGATGCTGCTGCAGCAATGAAACAAATTATTCAGGCATGCATTTAGAATCGTGAGGTCTCTGGACGGGAAGCAGTTTATAGAGCCAGTGGTATGCATGTAAAAGAATGTTCACGGGACGTTGTGGCAGTAATGATGAAAACATTTGGATGACTTCAATAACGGACAAATACTATGAAAGACCAGAAAATCTCAACAAGATATGCTTGGCAGAGTTCTGTTCCTTGTTCACATGCTTGCCAAAATCACGTCCTCCAAAGATGTCACCTACATCATTACCGGTTTACCAATTGAAAAAAGGCCTTGGATATTTGAAGAGAAAAACACCGGGAAAAGAGGCAGTAATCAGGTATCCCAGATTCAACTAATTGAAAAATCCAGAGGAGTACTGCCTGACTCTCATTCAGCTGTATGTTCCACACAAAGAACCCATATCAAGACCTCCATCATTTCATAGCTATGAGGAATATGTACAACTTGGAATGCATGATGGAAAACCACTTACTAATATTATATCAGAGAAAAGACACCATTTTAAAGTAGATGCTTAGGATTTGGAAAAGGCATGGGAGGATCTGCAAGATGGTAAAGTAGGAGAAGACGCTTGGGCTCAGATTGCTCTACAAGCTATATCAGAGAGGCTAGATTGTGACAATGTCAGTGGAAAAAATCTTTCAGACGAACACCACCCTGAGGATAATCCTTAATTAGATATTTCTAATAGTCAGGTCAAACAACAGAAGACCAAGAATTCCGGGACAGAATACCATAAACCAACTGTGACACGGAAGGAGATCCATGACAACCTTAAATCCATGAACAAATAGCAGCAGATACTTTTTTATAATGTTAGGGATTGGGCATTGAAGTTTCATGGAAAAAAAACATTCAGAACCATTTCATGTCTTTATCATAGGTGGGACAGGCACTGGAAAGTCCCATCTTATCAAATGTATCTATCATGAAACAACACGGATACTTGCAAAGGCAGTTGAGGATCCAGATGCGCTCTCAGTTCTCGTAACTGCACCAACAGGAACTGCAGCCTTCAACATAAGAGGAATGACACTCCACTCTGCATTTGCTATCAATGAAAATATCCGCCTGCCATACCCCCATTAGGAGAAAACACTCTGATTACTTTAAGGGCTAAACTTAGCAGTTTACAAATCCTGATAATTGATGAGATATCAATGGTGGATCACAAAATCCTTACTTACATCCATGGCGACTTTTACCAATTACTACCTGTACGTTTCTCTCCTTTATACAAGGTCAAGGACTCCATTTCTCTTGGTTTGTGTAACTCTCACTTTCCATTGCATTACTCACAGAGGCCATGCGGCAAAAGGAAGATTCTGAATTTGCTGGAATGCTGAATTGTTTACGAGTGCACAAACGGTGAAAGAAGATTTGGACATGTTGAAATCTGTCTTATGTGACAAAAGTCCTGATGATCTTAAAAACGCATTGCACATTTTCCCACCAAACAAAGAAGTGGCAGCCCACAATAATTCCACAGTTGATGAAGTTTGTAAAGCATCTTTTTCAATTATTGCAAAAGACTTTGTATAAAGTACTGTGACTGGTCAACTGATCCAAAAAGAGTGACCATATTCAACATCATCATCGGAAGATCTCCTAGACACCATCAAACTTGGAGTACATGCAAGGGCCATGCTCTTACGTAACATTGACACAGAGGATGGCCTAGTTAATGGTGCTTTTGGTACTGTAACAGCCTTGGAACAGTCTCAGTCTGGTGAAGTGAAAGCAGTTTATGTGAAGTTTGACAACAAACTGTGTGGAAAAAGAAACATCAGCAATGCAACAGTGTCTGGTTCTGAAGGTGCCATTAGGATAGTCCGTGTTGAGGAGGCATTGTCTCACAAAAATGTGGTGCGAAGACAGCTTCCACTAAAGTTGGGATGGGCAGCTACAATCCATAAAGTTCAAGGAATGACTTCCAAAAACATTGTAGTTTCCCTTCCAGACTGGTATGCCTTATGTAGCATTAAGTCGAACAAATTCATTACATGGGCTTCGCATCTTGAACCTGGATACAAGCGTGATATATGCTTCAGATGAAACCAAGCAATCGTTGGAAAAGATGTCAAAGTTCCTTCATGAGCAAGCTCCTTGTCATGACAAACAAATGAAAATTGTATTGCACAACACCCAAGGTATCATATCAAATGCTGACAATATCAGGAAAGCAGACGTTTTTCAGGATGCAGAAATTATATGTTTCACAGAAACCTGGCTCAACAAGACAAATCATCTTCCACAGACACTCCTCCTCAACTTCGTCTCAGATGACCTAAAAACGATAAAAATCACACTGTACATGGTACCATATACGAAAGGGGTGGAAACTCACAGACTCAAAATTTCTAACCCGCCTACATGTAGCGGCTATAAAAACACATTTCTAGTATATCGTCATTAAAAGGGTTACTACCGTTGAAAAGGGCGATAATTTTCCTTTCAAAATCATCCTACACATCTATACAAAGTGCCGTCATTAAGACGATATAAGCCCCATTACGACAACATCTTAAAAATCATCTAATTAAAATTCATACTGTCTGTGTGCCCGATATAATATGTATGAGCGAGGCTTCAGCTGCAATCTCATTGGCCGGCTATAAAAGTCTCTCTTCCCAGGACATTGTACATCTATATATGGATTTCGCCGTTTCTATTCAAACGTAAACAACTGTGGACTTTTTATAGCCGGCCAATTGGTATCTGAAACCTATTTTTCATAGTTACGCGAACAAGATCTAATGTCTTTAGTTGATATTGGAAATACATGTAGATTTTAGATTTCCGTCATTATTCACTCGTTTGATTTTAATTCATGGTTTCCATTACGTAGCATTAATTGCTGGTAAAGTTAACTTAATCAATTAACTGTAACAACTCGATTTGTCGTATCTTTTAATATGTCACAACCTTGAGAAGTCCCGGTACGATGGAATCATTGGCGGTAATACAGCAAACTAAGTATCAATCCCAAGACAAATATGACATCAGATTTTCAAGTAAATTATGCAAACAAAAATAATCGACCCATAAATACAAATGTAGCTCAATACCATGTTGTAAACTATAACTCCTAGTGCTGAAAATCCATTCCTGCTACATTCCTCCTCCTCAAAAAATACGACTAATGCTACACCAAGCATTTGGCTTGTACATCTAAGCCCAAAGTTCTAACGGATTTGTATCCACTCACATACAACAGGTGTGTCATAGACATACAATATACAACAATAATAATAAAAAGATTTTTAAAAACCCAGGTATAATCGATATTTCTTGGGTCATACAATTCCATCATACTTCTGCACCATATGTCTCCTCAACTGGTTCCAATCAACCTGAGAAAAGGAAGGTACATTGAAAACAACCGTACCGGGTGACGATAAAGGAGATGCCCCTGATCCCAGTGTCGGTGGAGACGGCGATACTCTTTAAAGACCGAAGGGCCACAACCTTCTACCGGACAGCTCATACCAACCTCAGGTCAAGGGCCTCTCCGGTCATCCTGCAGTGTCTTAACTCGACAAGGGCAACAGTTCCACTATACAAGAAGACACAACATTAATATACCGCAGTCTTCCAAAACACGCACCTCGCACAACATACACGCAGCACACCGCATACATGGGAGGCCGTCCTAACATGGCCATAGCTGTTAATAGGACGTTAATTAATCAAACAAACAAACTCGACAACAGAAACTGACAATTCCATGTTGTAGCTGTTAACTATACAAGAAGACACAACACAAACATACCGCAGACTCCCAAAACATACCCGCATATCATACACGCAACACACCGCATACATAGGAGACCGTCCTTACATGACCCTGCCTGTTTATAGGGCACAAATTAATAAAACAAACAAATGAATTATTAAAGACAAATCAAATGGTAAGTAAGATTTCAGTTTGCTGAAGGGACGCCCATTTTTAGGTCACCTGAGACAAAGTCTCAAGTGACCTATTCTAATCGCCTTTTGTCCGTCGTCGTCCGTCGTCCGTCGTGCGTCGTCCGTCGTGCGTCGTATGTCCGTAAACAAATTTACGTTTTCGACTTCTTCTCCAAAACTACAGAAGCAATTTCAATGAAATTTTGCACAAACCTTCTAAGGCATGAGGCCAATCAAAATTGTGAATTACATGGTCCCCAAGGGGGCTGTGGGAGGGGCCAAAAGGGGTAAAATTGAGTAAAATTCAAAAATCTTCTTTTATGTGGTAGAACAAATACTCTTCATAGATAAAAGGTCTAAATGTCCTTACTATTGTCTCTAGTTTCCCTTGGGGAGGAGTTATTTACTATAGTTTATATTGGGAAAACACATTTTTGAGCATTATTTGGTATTTGATAGGAAATGAGTCAAATGTTTCATGGCCATTTAATCCTATTAACAAATTTCTATAACTGTCAGGGTCAAAAGGGGTCAAATAGGCTAAAACTTCAAAAATCTTCTTCTGAAATTCTGGAAATGGTAGAATCAAATACTTTTCATAAATAGTAGGTCTTGAGGTCCTTTACAAAAATTGTGAATTATATGTCACGTTTCCCCCTGGGAGGGGGTCTGAAAAACTTGCTCAATTTTCATTGGAAACGAGTCATATCCATATTGGTCCATAGAGGTCGACCTTTTGTTAATTATATGACCTGGGTCTCATGTTTTCCCTTGGGGAGGTCAAGTTTATATACTGTATGAAAAAACACATTTAATGAGCATTTTTTGCTCAATTTCATTGGAGATGAGTCAAACTTGGTTAGAATTATTGCCTGAGATAGCATTTTATATCACTCCCACATTGGTCCTGGGGCAACCCCCTGGGGCAGAGGGGCGGGCTAAGAAAGGGTCAAATAGGCTAAAAACTTCAAAAATCTTCATAAAATTCTGGAAATAGTTGAAAACAAAAAACAAATAATTATAGATGGACAAGGTCTTCAGGTGTTTTATAAAAATGTGAATTATATGACCTTGGCGGTATCACGTTACACCTGGGGAGGGGGTCAAGTTTAATATTGTTTATATAGGAAAAACACATTAATGAGCATTTTTGCTCAATTTTCATAGGAAAATGAGTCAAAACTGGTTAGAATTATTAGCCTGAGATTTGCATTTTAATATCATCACACATTTGGTCCTGGGCAACCCGGGGGCAGAGGCAGGGGCTAAGAATGGGTCAAATAGGCTAAAACTTCAAAAATCTTCTAAAATTCTGGAATTTGTAGAATCAAAAACAAATAATTATTGATGGAAAGGTTCTTAAGGTGTTTTATTAAAATTGTGAATTATATGACACTTGGGGGTCTCACGTTATCCCATGGGGAGGGTGTCAAGTTTACTGTTTGTGTATATAGGAAAAACATATTTCGTGAACATTATTTGCCCAATTTTCAAGGAAATTAGTCTAAACTTGTATTAGAATTATTAGCCTAAGTTTTAGCATCTTAAATCATCCGATATCCAGTCCTCGATGACCCCTTAGGGGACCAGAGGGGCCAGAGACCAAACAGGGTCAAAATGTTTTAAAATTTCAAAAATACCTCTAAGCTTCACGGTTTGATGAAGCAAATACTCTTTATAGTCTATAAGTCAAATTTATAAATTCACTGACCTAACCTCAAGGCCCAGCATATAGTGCTTTATATGTCTTTTATTTTGTTTCATTATATAATTCTATCTCAGGTGACCGTTAAGGCATTTTGTCGACACATTTTACATGAAATTTTTTTTTTTTTGTATGATATTCACTGTCGTAACTTGTGTTTGCTTGTAGAGTCGACCTTTGTGGTAGTCCGTATGACACTTCAGGTACAACGTGGTGCCTGAAGACCACGGCCATCACCATGTTTAGAATTGAAGTCAAATTAAGGGGATTGCTTTATTTTTAGCTTTAATTTTTCTTTTTAATTGCTTGTCTTTTGCCCAATTATTCAGTATTGGATCAAGATTAGCTGGCATTTTGTTTGCGCTTTACTGTTTTCTTAGGAGGCATTTGTTCGAATGTTTAATTTTTGTAAGACTTTGTGGTAGTTCCGTAGTAACTCCCCACCCGGTTACATTAATACTGCGCAATTACAGACTTGGCGCGGTAGACCCAACTATTGCCCGTCGGGACATGGCTGTTCAGGGACGTCCTTTTGTACAGAGTTAATTTTTATGACAATTTCTATAACTTCTCCTAGGGATTAAGAAATCTCTTTCGTTTATTGGCTGGTAGACAATCGTGGTGATGGGGATAAATTTCGTGTTTTCGGTCGTGTGTTGGTACACCTGAGCAATTGTAAAATGTGGGAGTATTTAGTTATGCTATCATGTATCGAATGTGTTTTACAGGTTGTTTGTTCACCTGCGTTTGGCCCGGGTTACACAGGTTGTGTTCTTGATTTCTCGCGATCTCTATTCCAGTTAAGACGGATGACTATAGTTTATGTAGGGTAAACTTGTTTTAGATCAAATGAGTATTCCTGATATAGAGGAAAGCTAATTTTGGTTTTATTGGCAAAGCAAATTGGAATTTTTCTTCTAATATATACCTTTACATAATATAGTAACTATCAAAAAGAAAAAAATATGATATGAAGGTTCAAATTTAAAGTTATATTTTAATTTATAAATGCTTTTTATAGATTTGAACCACTCAAGTGACCGTCAAGGCCCCTTGGGCCTCTTGTTCTTCTTTTGTCTCTGTTTTGAATTCTGTCTCTGCAAGTGCATTTTCATCAGAGAATGTCTCTGCAAGTGCATTTTCATCAGATAATTTTATGATTAAACACGATGTTTTGGAAATGTTTATGAAAAGAAAATTATACTATGTTGCGAATTACAATTTCGAGATAACCTTTTATTTACGACCTTATGTCTTTGATGCTCACAATGACAACTTTATAAATATACATTATCACTGAAATCATGAAATCTGGATGTGGGAAAGGTGAATTACATTACCGGAAACAGGCCCTTTCAGTGCAAGTGCATATTTTAATTCATTGTTTTCAAATTGTACTAAATCCAAAAAGTACTATCTTCTATATGTCATATAATTTCAAAAAGTAACCACATAAAGTGTTGCTTCATACACTAAGGCCGAGGTGAATTGTCTCTTACAATTATCAAGGTACTGGAATGAACCTACTTGTATACAGGATTTACAAATAATGTATAATGTTTTGTACCTTTTGACCTTAGTTGTCGATGGGCCGTAAAACTCAAACAAACAAACATTTTAAGTGATATATAAATAAGTATGTATTTAGTGTCCTAATGCAGTAACTTTTCGTGTATGACTATATATTCGAAACGGTGAAAATACCAGCTTAAAATATCTTACTAATACATGAGAAATTGTGGAAGATTGCTACATGCCACGATTCATACCACGATTTCGAAACTACACTGCTCAACTTTATCCTTCGATAAACCGGAAAGATACTTTAATCCTTCAATATATTATGTCGTACGCATGTAAACATTGATTGGGTGGTAAGACTAGGACGTAGATGACGTATCACTTATTAATCCTTGGTCTACACGTACTAATAAAGCCATTCCAAGCATTTTTAAAACTGAAAGTATCGTTCTTGAATGCACAAATTCTTTAACGAATACATGATACAGTGTCCAGAGAGGTCTTTTGCTTTTTCAGCGAATGTTGAACATTCTCAAGGAAATATAACACAGAATTTGTTATCTAAAAAATTAAAGCTAGCGAGTTAATGTTTTTGGTGTTTCGGTGAAAACGACAATCTTCTTCAGATTTGATTTAAACACCCAATACAAAACTGCATCCACTTAACATCAGTAGTCTATACTAGGATTTGATCAATTATTCCTTCATCATATTGTACTGCCAGGTATTGCGTATTCTTGTCTTGTTACAATATATATATTACCATTTAAGTTCATAGTTCATAGATGTCATGGGTAAGCAAATCACTGCTTGAGCCTTCTGGAGACGCACATGGAAAATATAAATATTGTCCGCGCACACACACTTCCGTTTCCATTAAAATGTTACTGGTATAGGTGGTAAAATCAAGGGTTAAATTTTATTTCCAGGTCGTGACAGTGTTTGTTGATTCTGGTCTTCAAAGAGTTTAGATGGAGCCTCAACAACACTGTTAGGTAGTCCATTCCAAGAATTTACAACACGATTGCTGAACGAGTGATCTTTGATGTTTGTGATGATTTTTTATCCCCTGCTTTCACCGAAACGGGAGGTATTAATTTGTGTCCCTCTGTCTGTAACGCTTGGTTTCCGTGCAATAACTGTCACAAATCTGAAGCTATTTTTGGAACTTGGTTACATGGTTAAATGTGCTAAGAGCTCGGTTGAGTTCGCTCGCCAATTTCATTGGACCCTGTTTGTCGGGGTTATGGCCTTTAATTAACGAAAAACGGCATTTCCGGCTTTTTCCGCTTAATAACTTTCGCATTTCTCGAAAGTTGGGAACATGGTTAAATGTCTCGGGACCTTGGCCAAGTTCGATCGGGACTTTGATTGGACCCAATTCGGCTGAGTTATGGCTCTTATATTAACGAAAAACGCCATTTTCATCTGTTTCCATTCATCAACTCACAAATATTACCGGATTTTCTCGAAACTTAATAACATGTCTCAGGGCCTTGGCCAAGTTTGATCGGTACTTTCGTAGGAACCTATTTGACGGAGTTATGGGCCTTTGATTAACAAAAGTGGGGGATATAAATTCCAAGAACTTGCTTGTTTTAACTCATCTTATTGTTTCCTCTTGTTTCCCTTAGGTTGTGTATTTCTAGGAGATTATCTACCTTATCTTGAATGCTTCTATTACATTTGATTTTAGTCTTTTATATTCAAGAAACGGTAGACCTAATCTTATCATGCGATCAGGGTATTATAGATTTTTTTAGACAAGGAAAAAATCATGTAGCTCCGTTTTTAACATTTTCTAGGGCTATTTATCGATATAATGTGAAAATATAGACCTGATTCATGCTACATTTACCTTTATTATTTTGTAGACATCGCTGAATAGAACTTTTGTGAATTGTCACTGTTTGAACGTGAGCCCATCTTCTCTCCTTCTGAAAACGTCTAACACATCTTGCTCTGATTTCTTTCCCTCCCGGTAGTCATTGTATTTCCTGCTTAGCGCTCAGCAAACGGGGAGTGGTACGACTGGTTCGCCCGTTGTCAGTATAATGTGACCGGGTGGGGTGTGTGTTACTTGGTGTCTTCGGCAGCATGCTTCAGTGATATAGCACTATAAAAAGGGCAATAGTTCCACTATACAAGAAGACATAACATGAATTTACCGCAGTCTCCCAAAACACGCACCTCGCACAACATACACGCAACACACCACCGCATACATGGGAGGCCGTCCTTACATGACCATAGCTGTTAATAGGACGTTAATTAATCAAACAAACAAACAAACAAACAAAAATCCCTCCGTATTGAATATATTCCAAGTCTTGGCAAATGGAAGCTTATGTTGTCTCGATATTATTTTGGGGCGTTATGGTCTATACACGTCGCCTTCCATCGTCTACATTCAGTTTGGAATTCGTCTCTTGTCACTGACAGTTCATTTTCATATACCTGGAAAGTGCCATCGACTATAATTGGGATCGCTTGGCGTACTTTCTTTGGAATAAAATGCTGAGTCTGGTATATAGATTATGCAGTAAAGAGACGAGTTTCAAGTTCTGCAATGAGATGATCCAAAAACAGTATGTACATGTTTCTTTTACAGTATTCAGATGGACTATCTGCTGGTGCATTTGGTTGTTTTTTTTGCTGCCTACGATTTCTTGGGAAAGATGGCTGAACATCAACAGAATCTGCCAATTCAACAATGAAGTCGAAGGGTTTTTTTAGCCTTGAGTTGAGCATTCGCCCCTGTGAGGAAGGCTCTGGGTACTGTTCCCTGGCCGAGACACACCAAAGTCTATAAAAGTAGTAGTTTCAGCTCCTGCTTGGCGCTCAGCATACAGGGATTGAGACGACTGGTTCGCCCGTTGTCAGTATAATGTAACCGGGTGGAGTGTGTTGCTCGGTATCTTCGGAGGCATGCTTCAGTGATATAGCATGTAATGTGATAGTAGCACAATAAAAAGGGCAACAGTTCCTCTATACAAGTAGACACTACATGAATATACCGCAGTCTCCCAAAACACGCACCTCGCACAACATACACGCAACACACACCATACATGGGAGGCCGTCCTTACATTACCATACCTGTTAATTGGATGTTAATTAATCAAACAAACAAACAAAAAATCGTTCTTCACTATTCTGCGCAAAACAACGCGCGATTCTTCTATCGCTACGAAGAGATCACAGTCCTTCTTTTAAAGATTTCATAGTGGAACCAAGGCTGATAAGGCATGCTCTACAGCTACCAGTGTGACAATGAAGTCAGCTTTAGGATCTTCGTGGGCACGAAATAACTCACCTAAAGCAGCAAGGCAGTTGAAAATGAAGCTTTGAAGGTATATAATGCCTCGTACCGAGACGCCCATCGTGTCTCACAAAATCTTCTTTTTTTGTTCCTCCATATTTGCTTTTGCCACCTCATCATTTTGCAAGGTGCTCTGTGTAGAGCAACATTCTCTTTCCAGAATAGTCAAATGTAAATGCAATTTCTTGTAATGGTGATAGCACATTTCTGACCAACGGTTCTTTTCATGCATGCATAATTGATAGATTCAAATTATATAAGGAAGATGCATGCATAATTGATAGATTCAAATTATGTAAGGAAGGTAGTTTCTGCTACTGCTTAGTGCTCAGCATACCTGGAGTGGGACGACTGGTTTACCAGTTGTCAGTATAATGTGACCAAGTGGTGTGTTACATGGTGTCTTCGGCCATGTTGATATAGCAATAGGGACGTTCCAATAAAATAATCAAACAAACAAACAAAAATCACCTCGCACTTCAAACAAGCTAACACTGTTCTGGTTTCGTCATTACATGACCTGGTTGTCGACGACATAACAAACAAACAAATAAATTAAATTATGTAAGGTAGGTTTGGGTTCTGTTCCCTGGTCGAGACCTGCTTAGTGCTCAGCATACCTGGAGTGGGACGTCTGGTTTGCCAGTTGTAAGTATAATTTGACCAAGTGGAGTGAGTTACTTGGTGTCTTCGGCGGCAAGCTTCAGTGATATAGCACTCTAAAAAGGGCAAAAGTTCCACAACACCAATATACTACAGTCTCCCAAAGCACACACCACGCACTTGATACACACTATAGACACCGCATGCATGAGAGGTCGTCCTTATGACCCCGGCTACAAATAAACAAATAAGACTTTGAATGATTTTCACAGCTTAAAGGTCTGCTTTTCTCTTAGTTTATGGCTCTCGCCTTGCTTTTCCATTACTCTCAAAATGGAACATGCACAACTAGAAACTATAGAAATCTAATGTATGAAATGCGTGAAGGATTCTTTCAGTACCATGTACCACTTGAAAACAATAACAACCTTAGGTTGTTCATATCTAAGGTGAACACCTTTTAGCCATGTTGTTTTCTAATTGGGTCTAAATTAAACATACACAATTTGAGAAAGCACTTTAAGCATTTTTTAAACACCATTTATCAAAGTCTTGTAAGTCTGCCTGTTGCCCATGTTTTCTGATCTGACCAAAATACATGGTATAACAAGGACACAAGGGAACTTTGACACTCAATTATCTGGTAACGCATCCACGACAAGCTATGAAGTTAGCCTTTGTTCATTTTTACAAAATTAAATGCTAGCTTAAATAGCATCGTGATTGAAAGACTTTCTATCAGACTGAACATAGATTACAGCTACTTAAGAGAAGATTCGGTAGGAATGTCCCTTGGCTATTCACCAGCAACAAATGGGGCTTCCATGCAATTAATGAAGCAGGTCAATCAAGGTCAACCAAAGAGCTAAACGATTTAGTCTGGCACGTAACCATTCCTGGTGGTGTTGATGTATTAAATTATCAGGGTTATGTAAGGACAGCCTCCTATTAGTGCACTCTGCTGCGGTGTGTGGATGTCTGTATGCTTTGGGAGGCTGTGGTCTATTCCTGTTGTATTTCCTTATAACAATGAAACTCTTGCTTCTCACTGATGCATACTGCCAAAAACAATGAACAACACACCCAACCTGTTACATACTGACAACGTGGAAATAAACCAGTCGTCTTACTCCTGTAATGCTGAGCGCTAAGCAGCACTACAAATTTTATAGGCTGTGGGGTGTCTCAGCCAAGCAGACCTTTTTTTTCATTTTACTGAATATAGATCTAATGGAGTGTGCCAAAATCCATGCTTTTATTTAACTCATATTCTGACTTAATGAAAACTTTCAAGAGAGATTGTTGTTTTTGTAGCCCACCATCATCAGGTGTGCTAGTCCAATCATCTTTCGTTCGTTGTCTGTCTGTTAACAATTCTTGTTACCGTTATATCACCGAAACTACTAAAAGGTATCTAACACACAGTTCATATATAGGTTTCCCTGTAGTCCTAGTGCATATTACATTTTTGGACCTATTGGTCAACAAGATGGTCAACTGACAGCCATCTTGGATTTTGATAGTTGAACTTTGTTACCGCTATTTCTCAGAAAGCAGTGAAGAAATTCGTCTCAAATTTCATACACTACAACCTCTTGAATCAACGTTTGAATTGAAGGTCAACTGATTTTAACCTTTAGCAAAGGATCATGGGAGTATCCATAATTCTTTGTTATACTGCAGCAAAATTTTCTGTAAGTTTCCTCACTATTCCTGCACAAAGGTTATTAAAGAAATTTTTTTGCACAAAAGCTGCAATATTAAAGTAATATAGCTTCAACAAAATATCAGTGCTGCAATAGTGCCAGAATGGTGTAGCCAACATGCTCAATTGCTGCAGTAACTTGGTGCATACAGATCAGTATATAGCTACTATACTGCAGCAATATTGGCAAACACTCAAGCTTTTTGTAAGGGTATTAAAGGATAACAAAAAATTTAATAATTATTGAAAGTTATCTTTATTAAAAATAGATTGTAAAATTTAAAGATTTGCATTTAGACAATACGGAAATCAAATCTGAAATTCTGCATGGAAATTGCTCAAAGTGTATAACTGTAATAAAGGGCTAAAGAATATACCCTGCTACCCCTCATTTCAGAACATGCCAATTTTCAGATTAATAAGGATGCGATGTGTGAAATACATGTATTAAGAGTCCATGTATAATGTACTATATGTCATGGACCATCATTCTTTAAAGACGTCTAGTCATGATGTCATAATAGGTTTCATAGGTTATATCACACTAGTGACATATGTTAGAATATTAAATGGCTGAAACCACTGCATATTAGGCGGTTTACGTAAGAAAATACTTTGAGAAGACAAAAAAGAACTTTCGGATAGAAGTATTTCATACCTGTACCATGTCCAATTATTTATTACCAAAATCTGAGTTTCCTATAAAATACTAGTTAAGCTATATATAAAGTTGTCATCTGTGTAGTATATTTGTATAATTCTAAATTATATATTAAATAACGAAAAAAGCAAAAGTTGTTATAAAAAATCAAAATGGATGGACTCATACTCATGGCAAATATAGACTAAAAAATGATATAACAATATGATTATATATATTCAAATGGCACCTTCTTCACAGTTAAATAAAACTGGTGCCTCGTTTTTAACTTTATTGTGGTATTGTGTGATGCAGACAATGATTTTTCAATTTTTTTTTCATAACCTAATGAAATTTGAAAATATTTACAACAATGCTTAAAATTAATTTTTGCGGCTAATTGATAATAAAATTAATGTATCATATTATAATGTCAGGGGTTCATGCCATTCTTATTTTCCTCCATAGACGTATAAAACAAATCAGCCAATCAGAAAGTCAGATTTAGTCAATTTATGACGATTCTTTTTAAAAAGGTAACAAAATAAAGAGTTAGTTTAATATTTTGATCAATATGTACAGCTATGTCTGTAAACAAGTCTAAATATTCCTTTAATTTAAAATAAACTTCATATCAAAATAAAATAACAGAGTTAACAAAAATAAACAAATAGCCTTATTCAACAAGACAGTAGTAAAACAGCTAACAGATCAAAAACAGGTAAGAAAAACTGTCAAAGAGGAAAATAGCTATTCAACAGGACCTGATATAAAAATTGTTAGTCATAGATAACAAATGGATAAATAAAGAGGCAACAAGAAACTTCATTTATAGAACAAAAGTTTAAATGTGTGATGAAGTAGCACCTGGCATAAGTAATTAAACAAAGAATGATTTCTATAATCAACAATCAATAACATATAACTACTACACTGATCACCAAAAAACATATCCCACCATCTATTACATGTACATAATAAATATAAACGGTAAAATAATAATTCTGTAAATGGATTTGCCAAGACATTTCATAAAATACAATATAACATTAAATAATCATTGAACAGTTTAAGCTTTACAATTATACCATACCTTTATAACTAAATGAGGATAGAAGTATGGAATGTAAAATATTCTAAAGAGTAAGGGATTTAGTCATAAGACTTAAGTTATTACGCTAGACACAATTAAATATGCATGTACTATCAGGTGGATTTCCATGGGTTGATGTGATAAAGATACCAAATGATTTTTAAGAGACCTAGCAAACTAACAATTGTAAGTCAGGCTGAAGAAAGTTCTATACAAATATCAAGGTTAATGAACTTAAATGGTTTTTGGATGACAGGAAAAGTTTACACACATTCTTTACATTGAGATAATTGTGTAACATTACAATAATTATATAAAAGTTATTGTGTGTGTTTACCAAACTTTCATAATTGATCATAAAAATCATTACAACACTATTCATTGTACCTGTATTTCACAGTTTTTTTTATATTTACCACGAGAAATTAAAATTTAAACAAAGATTGAGAAATAAAACATGCTGTATAAATCACATCAGAGAGTTTTGGAGTGATTTTTTGTAACTAAGTACCATTATAAAATAATAGTTGGTTGGCTGGATAGCTTCACCTTTTGACCTAATTTTGCACCTTGTGGTGAGGAGGATTTGAGATGTTTGGGCGATGTCCCTTGTGGAGTTTTAAATGGAACAGACTTTGTAGGAGAGTTGACCGGATGTTGAATTGAATTCCTAGTCAGTAGAGTCTCTGTGACATTCTTGACCACTTGTCCAAGTCTCTCAGCTGATACTGACTGGTCCGATAGAACTGACCAGTCTTGAGCATTTAGTCCCTGTGGCATCTGGACAACAAAGAGAACAAGTTAACAGAATATCAAGTTTTAGGATAAAATCATGTAATGATTGTAACATTTGTCAAACTGATGATGCAAGAAAGATAACTGAACCTTTGAATCTATAATACACTGTATGTTCAAACAAATTGAAGTTGTTTTTTTATTTTGACAGAAGTACCAAAGTAAGTATTAAACACTGATGTAGATGTTAGTATTAAATTGCTTTCATGAACTTGTAACAGTATAAATGATCACTTCCTAAAGCTGCCAGCCTTACAGTTGTTATGTTATCTAATTTTGCCAAAACTTTCAATTTTAATAATAATAAAAAAAGCCTCAATTTTAACCCTTCCTTTGTCCCAATTTTCAATTTTTCTTTTCTTGAGGGGGGCAGGGAGATGGGTGATGAGCAGTGGGACTAGTTATATGTAATTACCTGGTGTATCCTGGTGAGTGTCTTAGACAGTACTGGACACAGGACTGGTACTACTGTCCCATCATTCCAAAGGAACTCGCGCACTAACTGCTCCTTAGACATACCGCCTACAACATATACAACATCTTAAAACAATTTTACAATCTTATACAATGTTACTAACACTTTTTTACATCACATTAGAATATTAAACATGTAAAATTGGTTTCCCTTCACATATAGATGTGAAATACTGATGCGGGTCTGTGCTAAAACCATTAATGCTAATATAAAAAGAAAAAAATCATTATTTTATAAAGAACTCACATACATTGTATTTCCTTCAACCACTAGAGGAGACAAACCTATGATATGTACATGTATTAATCATATTGTTTTTTCTTTGTTCAAAGTTTCATGCAAGCAAATTAAAACAAAATTGGTTATGTTAGCTACATTAAACCTAATGTTACATTAGATTTATGTGATGAACAGCTGTGGTTAAGCTATACTAGATTTTAACACAAGTCCGCCATCTCTAGCTTTGAATGGCCCTTGATGTTGATATGATATCAAACAAAAAAGAGCCAAAAAAAAGAGAGATAAAAAATCAGTGCAGTGTTAGGGGAACTATTGCTGTACCTACCATATAGCAGAATACATAGATCACACACTGTAGCCACAGTAGTGTCTCTCTCCTGCTCGCTAGTACCACAGTAAACCATCATAGCACTCTCTTTAGTATGTTTTTGGTTTTCCTGTAAACAAAACAGATAATGTAATACAGTGGAACTTGGTTGATATGAACTTGGATAATTCGACAACCCGGCTTAATACGAAGTACTTTGCTGGTCCCGGCCGAATTCCCTCTTTATCTTTATTTAAAGAACTCGGATAATTCGAATTCAGAAAACTCGAAGAACTCGGATAATACAAAGTAAATTTTGAGTCTGAATGACAAAAATCATACATAAAATGTTCTTATAACTCGAAATGAGATTTTTTGGACAACAAGTTCGCCGAAAATGCTGATTTTCTTTTTCATAAATGTGCTGTAGAACAGCATTTCAAAATATATATCTCGGTTTTATTTTTATAATTTTGCAACTACCATCGGCGATTTTGACATCTCTTTTGTTCACATCATTTTACGACATGGGACTAGTCTAGATATACCAAGTAAAGATATTGTCAGTAGACATGATAACTCAAAGTTTTATCTCGGTCCCTTCGAGTTCGTATTAACCGAGTTTCACTGTATAAATTTTGTTGTGGAATTGCATGTACAGGGTTAAATTTCAATAATCTAATATATCTCCTGACTTGAAACTTTTAAATTCTGATGTTTACATTTTTACATTTTCATATCATTACATGTATTTTGGCTTTTACTCAAAACTCTGTACAGTCAAATCTTGTTAACCATATAGTCATAAGGGCCACCAAAACACTAATTAGGCATAATGTGACAATTAAATCTGAACCAAGATAATACTTTAAATTAAACAAGTTTTTCAAATCATATAAGTTTACCAAATATAATACAATTATTAAATATTTGTTTTGATATCGTATATATAATTTTTATTTATTTCACTCGGTCATGCCTTGCTTAATCACCTGTGTTCCAGGACAAACGTTGAGGACTTTGTACTGTTGGTGGAGATCTCTGACCTGAGATCTATAACCATTCATAGCCCCAGGACTACTACATGTAAATATGGTAACATCCTCCAAGGTTGTCAGGTGGGACAACACAGACCTACCAAGGGAAAACAAGGAAAATATCATTCTGAAATCATAAGAAATAAATTACACACTTTACTGGTCTATTAATCCATTCACCCTTGAAATGTTTGTTTGTTTGTTTGTTTGATTTATTTACGTCCTATTAACAGCTATGGTCATGTAAGGACGGCCTCCCATGTATGCGGTGTGTTGCGTGTCTGTTGTGCGAGGTGAGTGTACTGGGAGACTGCGGTATGTTCGTGTTGTGTCTTCTGGTATAGTGGAACTTTTGCCCTTTTTATAGTGCTATATCACTGAAGCATGCCGCCGAAGACACCAAGCAACACACTCCACCCGGTCACATTATACTGACAACGGGCGAACCAGTCGTCCCACTCCCTGTATGCTGAACGCTAAGCAGGAGCAGAAACTACCACTTTTATAGACTTTGGTGTGTCTCGGCCAGGGGACAGAACCCAGAGCCTTCCTCACAGGGGCAAACGCTCAACTCAAGGCCAAAAGTGAGGCAGTGCCAAGGAAGGCATTAGGAAAGATAAAGTCAGTTAGGAAGAAGAGAAAAGATAAGGTCCTAAATTTAGTCGCCTTTTACGATCATGCAATAGGGGCAGCAGGTACAATTCTAACGCCCTACCTGCAGGATGGAATGCCCCAGGTCATGAAGTAGAAGAGTCCAAATATGTTATCAGGGGTGAATGTGTTTAGCAGTGGGTAGGTTTAGATAGACATATTGATATCACACCGAGAAGAGAAGGATAAATAAAATGTGTGATGCTATTTAAAATAATCTTACTTTAATCATATCACATTGTATATTATTAATCATATCATCAATATTGATACAAAATGTCCTGATAACTTTAAATGGTATTAAGTATTAAAATGTAATCTTAACATCCAAAATTTTAATTGTTTCGATTGCATATTCAGTCTTATAGCTGTATTACCCACCTATACACCTGTAAGGATACAGGACCTGACAATATTACCCACCTATACACCTGTAAGGATACAGGACCTGACAAATCTCCCAACATCACACAGACAGAAAACTGGGTCAGGATATGGCCTCTCAACATGTGTACCTGTGTTAACATCAAAGTAAAGCTCCTGTGTATAATATACATGTAGATATCTACAGAATGTCTTTACCTGTACCTATAGGATGATGTTAGCCTGTAATCTTTTGGCTGTTATAACACCTTTATATTATTAATAAGGAGAGGATGTGTATAGGCATGTTGCCTGATGCCCAATTCCGATTGTCTTTACATCAGTAAAAATGATATTATCAAGAATGATTTTGTACCAAAGAACAAATAACTGAACTCTCAATGAAGAGGGCTAAATACTCCAAAATTATTACATTTCAGAATACTTTGCGGCAATTACTGAAATTATGATAATAATTGACTTTATTTTCATTCAATTGCACATTGAGTCAAAGACTCTTCTCACATGTGGTCGAACATATAAAATGTACAGTATTTACAGCATAAATTTTGATATTACAAAATGAAAAAAGCTTATTTAAGCTAAGTAGCTTTAAAAACTTGTGTCTATAAATCAATGTACCCTTTGAGATGCCCGAGTATCCAGACTCCTGCTGGTCTGATCATAGTCTCCATCAGGATCCAGGCAAGTTCTTATTCTTCTCAGAATGTCCACTCGGAAGTTCTCACCCTCAATATTCTGCGAAAAACAAATTTTGTTCGTGGTTTTTTTATTTTATTTGAACTCCAGCAATGAGTTAACATAAGTTAAAATACATCAAATACATTCAAATATCCACCTGATCTAAGAAGACAAGATAAATACCACCCATCTATGATTTAATTTTGTATGTGTAATCTATTTCTCTTCAATTATTTGCTATGTTGTCCTAATCACACTTGAAGTCCTGCAAAAGCCTTCAATCTGATGATATTTTGACTGCTCATAAGTTTACTCTTTGTGGAGTGTAATTTCCCTTCAAAAGGCAATGAGTTATGTGCCCTTTCCAAGAAAATACCAAGTCGAATGGTAACTGCATGTGCTTTCTCAGATGAGAAGTCCTCTTAGAAGATTTTACAGATAGAAGAGCTATAAATTAAGTGAATGTAAATTATACTTATTAGTTTAATGTCCCATGAACAGCCAGGGTCATGTAAGTACATGCCAGATTTGTTGGTGGAGGAAAGCCGGAGTACCCAGAGAAAAAACACCTGGCAACTGTCCCCCCATGCGATTCAAACCAGCATCCCAGAGGTGGAGGGCTTGTGGTAATATGTCAGGACATCTTAACCACTCAACCATCCTGTGACACACCAAATTACTTCTGTTTTTATACTTACCAGCCACGGCTCCTTCCCCATCAGCATGTTTACCCACAAGGGAAACTCTGTAGGTCTATCTAACGCTGTTAAGGCAATCAATCGCTTTCTGTGTTCACAGTAATACACCTGGCAAACAAAATTAGTGATGAATTAAAAGGAAGATAACTCCAACACAACGTACACTGGGAGATACAAGGGAAGATATGTTCCATATTAAGTATAATGAGAAGACATTTATAAATACTTATATCTCGTATAAGGTAACACGGCCATGGGATTATTATCCCTATTATCCCTACCCTGCTTATCTGTGCTCCATGCATTCACACCATAAAAACCACCTGTCCTATTTCCAGATGCACTTGCTCCTCCCACCCTCCTCCATGTAACAGTACAGTTCAAGAAGTTATTTCCATTATACACTTGTTGCCCTAGTTGTTAAGAGTAGTATTACAGTAAAAACTGTAATACGCTGTATAGACCACCTCTGTGTAATGACCATCTTTATAAACATCATCTTCTTGCTGCCCTAATTAGCCAATTTTAACAATATTTGACCTGCGTATAGGGTTAAAAAAGATCATTTTTCTTTTCTTTGTTGCTGGGGTGGTTTTGGTGGACAGATATGACTTTTAATGATACCAACCTGCTGCTGACATGTGCGAGACTTGCCAAACTCCTCTGACAACACAGCTAGTATAACCCCAGCATCGTCTGCTTTCTCCTGGAATACTGCAATGTTGTTTTTTTCCTCCTCACACAAACTTGTTTGGCTGGACTGGGAGAATCTCACTAGGTAAAAACGGGATATAACTCTATTACATAGTTTACCACAAAAGAAGGGGACGTAACTCCTCTATCATTATTTGACACTTGAGAATGATTATCAGGATTGGTGTTAATCAATAGTAAATCAAGCATTCTTCTGGCACTTGAAATACCTTAAAATACTTATAAGTTTCAAGCGTTAAAACCTAAATGCAGCTAGCAGCAGAATTAACAACAGATTCCATAAACAGTAAATATTAAGATATTACAATATCCAGGATTTTCTATCATCGATGGTCTATTAAGAATATACTCAGATTTTTGTGTTATATCTCTGTAACATAAAAGTTATATTCATGTTAATCCTTATAATTCAATATTTTTACTTGTAACTCCACATTTATTGATGTACTCTTTTCTGTTTGAATTAATATGATGTTGTATAAGCCAATCCAATGCGACGTTATAAACAGCGACGTCATTTTTCACTTATGTTGTTTGAAGTCAATGAAAAATGCTTACTACAAGCAAGATGAATTGGATGTATGTAACAAAAATAACTAGTACTGTTACCTGTGGGACTGGAAGGTAAGGAATCTGGGTAAGTAATATCAAGTTGTGTGGACAGCCAGACTTCAAATCCCTCCTCTTGTAGCCAACTCTGTAGTTCAATACCCTAATGAGTGAACAACACATTTTATCAGTAACAATTCCTTCCTCTGTAGTCAAGTTCAATCTATGCAATCCTACAGAATATCAATCAAAATACATAATCCCTTTCTCAAGATAACCTGTTAAAGGCCCAATGCATTTCCAAATCATCTTTTAGTTTTTAAAATGGGAATATAAAATGAGATTGATGATTTTGTGGAGCCGGAAAAGTTGTTAGTTTTACAGGTTATACTACACTTATCATTATTTGATATAATGTTTCCCGCACCAGACGGCAAAACAGCGACATGAATCTAAATTGTTAACATCATTTATGCAGGGAATCTTTCATTTGTTTGATGTTGTAACCTCATCTAAGAGAATCAATATAATTTTTTTCAAAAAAACTTTTAATTTTGGTTTCTTAAAGGTTAAGTTGGCCTTAAAATTAAAGAAATTCAAATCATGTGAAATACATTTCTCTTAGAAAGGAATTTCGACAAAGGCTTTCACAGTTTTCCTTAAGAAGTACATGACTTTTGTTTACCTTTTCCTGCTGCTGAGGATGGACACAAACCACAATCAAGGGGAGACCATCCCGGTTAGACGTCACGGCTTGAGGGTTGGAACAACTCACCATGGCACAGCTTTTTACAATAGTTTTCTGAAATCAAATATGAAGGGTATGTCTATTTCAATCATTTTTTTACTACTGTTTATTTAAAGAAGACAAAACACAAGGTAATGTTAAAAATGTGTGTCATATGTATATATAGTTGATTGATAGAACAGGACTTACTCTCTTAACAAGGGAGGGAACTCTAGCTGAATTCCAGCCTTGATTAACACGATCAGCAACCTTGGAAGCCACATCAGATATGTACTTCCTGTCCCACACATGGTAATCGTGTACCATTTCCCCAAGGCCCCCGGCTAACTCTGGCAATCAAAATAATACATTTGTAAGAATTCATCTTGATTTTTATTCACAATCAAGGTTGTTTGAGGATGTGCTTTGTTTTGGAGGCTGAGGAAAGCTATAATCAATATTGGTTGAAAAAAAACAATAACCTATAATATGACCGAAAGCAAGGCCTTAAAGGGTGCAGAAAGATGTTTCAGTAGGCCGACCATTAATTGTGCAATATTAAAAAAAGCAATTTATGAAAAAAACGGAGCCAAATTTTCTGTTTATTTTTTATTCATATATTCACACTCTATTCTTGTCCTCAAACCCCCATTTGAGAAGGAAACCCCAATTAGTGAAGGAAGAAATTTTATTTCCGTAATAGATATTATTGGTTAGCCGATTATATTGGAAGGCAGTCTAAATCACTCGAAAACTTTCAAATAAAGAGCAATAGCACTGAGCTTCTGCCGGATTAAGATTACGTTTGTCAGATCATACAAGCGTTTGAACCACTCAATGATATAATGAGCATATCCATGGTGATTACCCATGATTCCCCTTCCCATGTGCATAAAAGAAAATGTCTGCCACAAACTGAAGCTGTTAGTATGTAGGACTGGATTTTGAATATTGGGTTCTTTCTTATATTTTCACGTATGTGTACCTTAGAAGTGCTTCGCATGGCCTTCATGGCCTTCGGGCATGAAGGGCTGAGCTCTAATAACAAATATTAAGGAAATGCCTCGTAACAATTTTTACTTATAATCCAAGATTAGAGATCCAAACAGTGGACAGGATATCCTAACTTCATTGCGAACACAGTCTGTAAAAAATTCTCATTCAAATGTAATCTTATAAATTTGGAATATCATGATGGACTGAACTGTAAAAACTCATTGAAACATGAACATATTCTTAAAGTGAAAGAAATTTCTCGTAGATGTAATCTAAATTACCCTAGGAAGATTCCTACATAATGATTTAAGCCTAGTCTTTAACCAAATTAAGAATCCTGCCTCTCTGGTTGAGATTCCACTATATACCCTCTAAGGGAGTGAAACAGTTTAGATTCCCTTGAGAAATCTGTCTAACCTGTTTGGATCTGACTGGGAGTTTTCCAGGCAATGTACTGTGTAGTAGCGAACTGGATAGCTAAACAGCGAGGAGGCCATTCTTCAAGGAAGTTCACAGGTAAGATAAATTTCCCTAATACATCAGCAAGCTTTACCTGCGATGAATGAAATTGCATTAAACTTTGAATTAATCTGACATGTATTTTTATTGTAAACTAACTTTGTTTGTGATAAAAAGTCCAAGGTCCTCAGAAATAGCAAAATTAATCACCATAAAAATGTTTCAAACTCGGATACAGCAAAACTATAATAAGTCTAAATCTTAAATTAAATTGTATGTCATGAAAAATCATTACACATGTAAACACAAAATGAAGTTCTTTGCTACATGTATAAATGGACTGCTATATCTTTTCTTAAACCAATAAATTTGTAAACAATCAGAACTTGAAATTGTAAATTTTATCCCAAAAACAATTTAGTTTTCAGAAAATTTATGATTTTGTGCGTATTTTATATCTGATTGTAAATTAAGAGAAATACTGTACCTCTCTGTTTGTCCACTGTGTTTCTCCATAGATGGGTGTCACCAGTGGAACAAATATCTCACAGTTACTCACAGCGTAATTTAAGGAATCCTGCCAGTCTACACCAGATTTTATTTCATCAACATCCTAAAATAAATACAAATAGATTATTATCTCTCCAAAGAAGGTAAGGTAGGTCTGTCTTGGCTAGGACAAATAACGCACCCAGTAGACATTCAATCCAAGGAGAGAATTTCACCATACATACGCTAAAGCCTAAGGTAGATATAGCTAGATCACTTAAGACATCATAAAAGGCATATAACTCACCAAATAGACACTGCAGCTATACACAAGGGTAGATAACTCACCAAATAGACACTGCAGCCAAGAGCAGATAATTGGTTCTTCAATTCCACGGCATGTTGTGCTGCCTCTGCCCGAACATAGCTTATCAGAATCTGTTTTGGCTTGAGTGTCCCCGCCTGGGGAGATTCTAAACACCTCGAACTGTCCTTTACGGATTGAAACGATAATGGAGGAGATCTGTAAAACAATACACAAACAAGGTCATATATAAATATACATGCATCATGCTTAATTAGATAGAAAATAATGTCTTTACAATTAAATATCTATTAGTTATATCTAATTGTATCAATGAAAATTGGTTATAAAATAAAAAGTCTGTTTGTTATTAATTTGATCTATTACTAAGTTTACACATGTATATCCATTTCACTTTTTGTGAACATGAACATTGCTTATACATAATCAATCATGGGGGTGGAGGCTCAACGTCCTATGATGTTGAAATCTTTGACATTCTCGATAGAACCAGTCATGGATCCAGGCGAATACAGAGGCCTCACTAAGAATACAGGTATAAATTGTAAAGGAGTGAGTCCAACAAGACGCTTTTCTTCAAAAAGCTGATGATTTAGATGATTAAATCATCAGCTTTTTGAACAGTATCGTTGTGTTGGATTCACTCCTTTACGATTTATTGCTTATACATATGTACATATATATAATTTCCTTTTACTTTAGTGTTATCTATATCGATTTTCCATTGTGTTTTCCTCATTACTTACAAATTGTAGTCAATTTATGTAACTCTTCAATTTTGAGGAATAAAGAAATGAATGAATTAATAAGTTAATAAAACAAAACTATTCATTTATACAATATCTTACCCCATTAGTCTCATTCGTTTACATGGAGGTTCACACTCCGGTGTGGTCAATCCTGACCTCAGATCTAAATTAGTCGTCATGGTGATGGAAACTCGAAGACAGTTACCAAGGAGAACATCGAAAACGGACAACCTAGACTCTTGGTCACCAGACACTGGCCAATCATTTGGGTCCAGGAACACAAAACCATTCTCATCTCCGAAACTTTTCCCTTTAGGAAACAACTACAATAACACGGAGACAGTAATTATATTATACAATGACACATATTATATGTGTGTAGTTTAATTTATTATAAGACATGCATTTGAAAGTTGTTAGCTTGGACTTACATGTACAAATGTATAACTTGAACACAGTATAATGTCAAGGTTTCACTGTATATGTCCCAATCATCCACACAAACTGTACAAGTTGTTACATGTATCACATACTTTTCAGGTTTTGTTTTTTTTTCATGATTTTATATCTTTCATTTCTCCTCTTTTGATAACTCTTTTAAATAATCCAGATTTACAGATACAGGCCTTGGACTGACACATGACTTAAACCTCAGAAGAGTACATGCTCAATTAAAAAGGAAGAGGAGCAGACAAGCATAATAACAACATACTTTATGACATGAAATTTTCGTAGTGTAGGAACTTAATTTTTTCATGATTACCTATCTACCACAGATCAAAGAGCAACAAAATTGGCTTGATACATTATTAAAAGAAAAGAGACATCTTAAGCTTCTATTCATGAATATTTCTAGACTACACACGTACAATGTACCTATGAAATAATTTGAAAGTTCCAAACGATGGAAACAATAAATATTTCATCTTCTAAAGTATAATGGTTGTATACCCATCAATAATGTGTCAAGTTACTTTTCTTTACATTCAGATAGATGGATATTTTGGATTGGTGATATACTGAAGCCAGTTGCTATCTTGATATGAGATACATACTGTATACTAGATGACAAGAGCATGGGAATGCGTATGTTTACCAGTAGGATATACCTAGTAATCAATTTATTATATTCCACTTTTTAGTTATGCCATACCTGCTTCTGAATAACATCTCTGACCGATGCTAAAGTGTTTGTATAGTCAACAAACACAAAACCCAAGGCTTCCCCATATTTAGATTTGATTCCAACTTTTGGTTTATCTGCATGCAAGCACAAATTAAATAACATAATCATTAATAAGGAACATTAAAATTCACAAATAATCTGACATATCTGTAGCCAAAATTATACAACATGTAAAATGTAATAATATAATAATATATGTAGGCAAACCACTATCATCATAAGTGCAAATTAACCTTATATTGACTACAGACTACATGTAATAGTGTATACATTAATTATCTTACCGTGACTGGGCTGTATATAGATCATTCCATCTTCTGATATGATACTTTTAACAATGATAGAGTTTTCCAAAGTCTGGCTTATCGACCAACTTGTGAAAAGTAAAACAAATGAACATTAATAGTTACTGCTTATATACCTAGGTAATAACTTAAACATGTTCACTTAAAAATCATAATACTATTTGTAATAATATGGTTAAAATAAAACATTGGAAATAATCATTCTATGTAATCTTTCAATAGTGTTTCCCACAGCTGTGACTGTTATATAGCGCTGTGTCATGTCATGTGCATGCCCTCTTTACCTAGGAGATTGGCAACATACCTAGGCCAGCTGTTGCCTCCTTTTCATGAGGCTGTGTGAAGTAATACAGTACATTATCAACAAAATAATTCCATTTACTACTAATTCCACAAATAATGATCAATTTAATTTACAAAAGAGTTACCAATCTCTATAGCTTTACTTACGAAACAACTAGTATTTCCTTTGAGTAGACTACATGCATGTACCTTAGTATAATTGTCTAGTCTTTTTTTTTTTAAAAGTTTAACAGCCCATGGACAGCAAGGGTCATTTAGGGCTGGACCAAACTTAAAATTAAAAAATAACAAAGAGATAAGTTTTAAAACGTATTTAGGTAAAATGTAGGCTGTTTCCTAAAACAGAATAATGTACCTAAATAGGGCCACCTAGTGGTGAATATGCCTTCACTTGAACATGTATACATAATAATGTACCTCAGCCTTTATATTGCCACTAACAGTTTCATTCTTACCCTTGTTTGGTGCAGAAGGTAAAGCAGCTTGGTAGGAAATCAAGGTGGTCAATTAACAGTGGCCGGAGGCGGTCAAGACAGCTGTTTTTGATGGTCTTATTCAACAATGTAACGCCAAGATGTGTGGATTGTCTCCCCTGATCAATCCCATTGATCATGCTAACCCCAATCATGGTTTTGTGGTCATTTCCAGTAGTGGTCATGGTGATCTCATCTAAAAATATATGCATACATATGTAATGGTTAGTGTTATTGCCCACTAACATATTTGTATTACATGTACTAACTATATATAGCTATCACACCAATATGTTTGCATTTTGATCTAACAGTTATTTCCCTTCATCATCAACATTTAACTGGATTCATACGTATATATTGAGACACCAATAATGCAAACAACATTTATTTTGAACCATATACAGGTACTGTACATACAGTACATAACTATATATACATTTGTATATAGGAAGGCATAGCTACTTACCACTGTATATATCTGTAGAACCAAACAGTTCTTGTGTATCATTATCTGTTTCTCTGTCATGATCAACATCCTCATTCATTTTTTTTCCTGTTAAATGTAATCCATGAGGCTTCTTGTATTTATTTCATCATGTATTATAATTTACAAAAACTCAAGTAACAATCACAATTATGTCACATTAATTTTTGGTTGTGGTCAAAATACTCAGTAATCTATATCATCATCAGAAACATGTATATACAAATGTAACAGGAGGGGATAGAAAATGCAGGGGCCAGATTGGGTTTTGAACCTGGGACCTTAGATTTTGAATATTAGCCAAATGCTCTAATTTTAACTGGTCACCAAATTAAATGCAATGATTAACCCAGTCCAATTCCGCAACACTTCTCCCTCCTTTTTCAAAGCTTTGCCCTCAAAGACATACAACACCGGCTACTTATACTGTATGCATGTACCACCACCATGGGTATTTTAGTAAGTTGGACGCCAATTTTGTAACAGCACAGAGACAATTAGCAGCCGGACCGGGATACAAACCTGGGACCTCCCCACACTTGTCAAATGCTCTACCGCTGAGCTACTTAGTCACCGATGGTCGACCGGGCCAGTCCAATTCCGCACCACATACACGTAGGTACATGACCTTTCAGACCCCATGTCTGAATATTAGACGTCAATATTGAGAAACTGACACAATATAATGATCAAAAGTGTCTCGTCGTGCTATACCTCTTACAATGTTTGTAGTTTTTACATGTTTAAATGCCTCATTAATACTTCATTATTTTTTTGTAAGCATTTACATATACACTTAAAGGCCCACTACCTTTCCGAAACGGCTTTTAATCTCTAGAATGGGAATGTAAAACAAGATCGATAATTTTGTAGAGTCTGAAAAATTATTAACTTACCGTTAATACTACATTTATCTTCACCTTCTGAACGAATTGTTTAAAATAAATAAAATGTTTATTTTCATAACGCGGGTCATATTATGTTTCCCGCCGTCGTCCTAATTACCGCGCGGTAGTTGACTATCACTGCGCCAGACGGCAAAACAGCGTATTGACTCTCCACTGTTTTCATATGTTACGCAGGAAATCTTGCATATGTTTGGTGTCGTAACCTTATTTTAGGTCATTGGTATGCCTTTTCTGATGTTATTAATGTTTTTTAAGAAACCTTTATATTTTGCTCCGGAAAGGTTATGGGCCTTTAAGCTTGATCAACCATGTTTTCCTCTTTATAAGATCGGAGAAAACTACTCATTTGCACTCATATCATGCAATCGGACTAGATCTATTCGTACATACAATACATGTACTCAAACTTGCAGAATCATAGACAGAAAGTCAAAGATATTCCGGCCGAGATGACAAAGTGCACAGAGTTGTCAGATAACCTGACACCAATTTCGACAACATGCGCATACAAAATATCACAATCCCTACACTAAAAAGATATTTTTATCTTTTGATAACTCATTATGTAGACCCATCTGGGGGAAGATGCGACGGAATTCGTCCACATACAGACTTATTTTGATACAAAAATCAGTTTAGCTTTAGGGAAATAAACAGTGACGAATACTTATGTGCGAAGTTAAAATTTTCTGATGATCTTACAGAAGTGAGTACAGTTTAAAAAAACACACATGTGAATCGAAAGAAATTTGGTAGGAAAAAGTTTTACCTCTCCTAAACTATCCAGTGCGCGCAAAATTGAAGTTTTTTTCTTAATCACTGTAATTTGGACGCTTCATACTTATGCTAGTGGAGTTCGTATAAACAAAACAGAGAGATGACGTTGATCTCATGATTGGTGATGCTACTGTCCGGATTAGGCAGCACCGAACATGATCATGATGGTATCATTCGTTGGTTTCCTTTCGTCAGAAACATAAATTAGACATTATATGTACATGTTTCTGCTTTGGTTTATTTTTATGTATGACAGATTTTATTTTAATTTTAGTACTTAGAAAGAAATTGAATCAACTTTCATGAAACTTTTCTAAATTATCTATCCCAAGCTTCACAACTCTAACGTTTTGTCTTACAAATTGATTAAAGTTTGTCAAACTTCAACTTACTTCTCTTGAAATATTTTTTACGATTTTGATCCATATAATTTCTCCATTTAAAGTTAACACCAAGGGTAACTCTTTGATTCCGATGACTTTCAACGCATATATATTTTACATGCACTATAACATTAAACTTTAAATTAATAACATTGAGTGAGGTGAACCTATATGATTTTTAAACGGTAAAGTATATTTGTTTGTCTTAACAAACTTCCATAGAAACAATTCTAAAATCACATATTATATAAAGATACTGCCCCCATTCTCATAAAGCCGTGCAAACACAGAAGGTAACGATTCTGCCCTCTGGCCATCTATCGAATACGATGGTCACCTTAACTTGAGGCACCTGTATAGCTGGATACTGTGGCTTACCTGTATGTTTGACAAGTTATAATTATTGGACCATGACGCAATATACGATCAAGATAACTTGCGGGGTTGGGATCATAAACTCATTGTGTGTACCGGTAATTAAGAATCAAAACAAGCTGAATATTGGGTACTTGTAGGTGGACTAGCCACCAATTAGTGGAGGACGTCATATACAACTTTGAAGTGGATTTAATTCTGCATGATCTTTTAAAGACGTTCAGTTTTTAATAAAGAATATGTAATTAAGCTATTTTTACGTACAATACTTTTAGAACTTAAAATAACAAGAAAAATATTATAAAAGTGTATATATTTTAATGAAAGACGATCTACAAGGTTATCGCTAGACAACTGATTGATAGGCACCAAATCTTTTTGTTTAAAAGCTATGTATTACCCGGTATATGATTGTATTACTGATAGCTTATTATAAAAGAAAAAGTGTCTCAAAAGCACAATTCAAAGTTGTTTTTGACTTGTGAAAATGCTTGATGTAAATGATATATATATATATATATTTAATGCAATTTACCCATAAAACATTTACTTTTGAAAACGTAATATAGACAATTTAAGATAAGAAATGGAAACTACTCATATAAAATTAAATAGACATATACTTAATGAATATAAATCAATCTTTATTACTTTTGCAGTGAAAAGGTTTTATTCATGTATACTAAAAAATATTGTATTATATAGTTATATATACTGTACATTAAATTGTAGATGTTGTAATTAAAAAAAAACACTTAAAAATTATAATTATGTATCATTTCAAATTGAAGAACTTATTCTTCCCCGATCCCTAACTGTAACACATCACCTTGTCTGTCTAGGTCTCAAAGTACCTGGACACGATGTCCACCTGTAATGGACACCGTGTTCACACGTAGTGCACTCCGTGTCTACCTGTAGTCTAAATCTTGTGCACTCCGTGTCTACCTGTAGTCTAAATCTTGTGCACTCCGTGTCTACCTGTAGTTTAAACCTCGTGCACTCCGTGTCTACCTGTAGTCTAAACGTAGTGCACTCCGTGTGCACAAGGCAAGGGTGTAACCTTTAGTCTACTACCAACTGTATCCTGGAATGATATTTGGAAGATGGAAGGTCACAGACTTAGCTTCTGGCTGAAGTCAACCTACGATTTACTGCCAAGCCCAACCAACCTATATTCACCTGGGGAATCAAGGACAACGCCGAGTGTGTACTTTGCAGGAAACCAGCTAACCTGGCACATGTCCTCACATCATGCCAGGTGGCACTTTCAGATGGAAGATGTACAGGAGGTAGCAGTAAGTCTAGACCGTGCAAGGAGGAAAAAGCGGACGATATCAAAAGGGCCAAAGTTTGTCACATTTATGAAGTCTGGAACCCGGACTACAGGAAGCGTATACGTAATGGCTGGTGGGATACTCGCAACAGCAAGAGACTGGGAAATGAGGGCAGACATCCAGCAGAGGATGGGTTCCCGTGGCTTCAACATCACTCCGCCCCGATGTTGTGTAACAATGTATGGTCCCGCAGCTCTAAACAAGTAGTCATGGTGGAACTAACAGTACCATGGTAAGACAGGATGGAGGAGGCCAACGAACGGAAGCAGCAGAAATACTAGCAGCTGGTGGGAAAATGCCAACATCGAGGATGGAAGACATGGTGCTTACCGATAGAGGTCGGATACAGGGGTTTCTCCGGCCAATCATTATGTAGAGCCCTACGCCTATTACAGGAGGAACCTGATAGCAGCAATTAGCAGGCAGGCAGAAGTTGCTTCCAGTTGGATCTGAAGGGAGAGGGAGGGGGGGTGGATTGGTCATCAGCAACAGTGCTAGCCACAAGGATGGCAAAAAGATAGACATCGCTGCACGTGGCGATTTAAGGCAGAAATAAGACAACTATCCGCAATAGCACCAAGCGGATGCGATAGCCGACAGGTCCCTGGTTGGGCCTGATCAACCCAGCCGTCGCACCTCTGGAGAACGTCGTGGAAAGTGCCGAAACGTCTTAGGAAGGAGGATCCACTTGATGAGTGGACCGGCCAGCACTGGAGTCATCTGATGTATTTGAGGTATTGTGTCCAGGTTCAATATTGGAGCTTCCGTTTTCAGGAGATTGATTTTTTACTATCCATATGTACTTTTAACGGAAGATTTAGATCTACGCTTTAGAAATACCAAAGACATCAAGACAAGTCGGCTGCTTTTTTTCTCTATCTTTTAACACCAATAATTTCATGTGCAGTGGAATGACCAGACTAGAAGTCAGATTTTGGTATTGCCACTATTTCTTGCTTGTGTATAGTTAAGACAATCAGGAACAGCAGTTCCTGGGATATGTGTTGTAGATAAAAGCATGCCACAGTCCCCTGTCATAGGTATAAGTTCATGTTTTATATCAATTAGAAGTACAGATAAACACACATCACATACATCAATAATTGTTTATGGTGCATTAGTTTTAGAGAAAACACTTTCTAAAATTCCAGGTGATAGGTGTGCTTTGTAATATAGAGGCGAATACCATGACAAACACACGCCACAATATTGTGATTAAAAGTCGAAGTTTAAATGAAACTAGTAATGCATATTTGGTCAAAATGGAAAGAAAAAGCGCTTCATTAGTTTATATTTTTTATTTATTTATTTTTTTTTTTTTTGCTGTAAGAAGAAAGACATGATACAATAAAAGATATAAATTGTATTTTAGTGTCATGTTACACAGGACCACTCGACCCTTTTACAATTATCTTACGTGTATTAAGCTGTATTCATCATATATGTACTCCGTATAGGAGAAACACCTTAAACTGTGGAATAGTCAAGATAATGCATTGTTCGAGGCCCGTATAACTATTCATTATTTCGACTATTCCACAGTTTGAGGAATCATATAATACTTAAAACATGGCATCGAATGTCATTGGTACTCTCCACTATTACATTGGTATTGCTTAACTATCATACAGCTCAAGGTAAACCCATGTAATACCATTAGATCTATTCAGGATGCATTTCATTGGCTTACTTAGAGAGAGAGCATGCATCATGATTTGCATGAACTTCTTGAAATATCCATGCACTGGTACTATATGGTGCTCACACTGAAACATTTGCTCAGATTAGTCTTCGTTGATCAACATGGGGACCATACTTATGTACCTCTACCTCTGCATGCAGGTTTTGAACCCAGTAGTAATGATTTTTGGATATAATGTTTAGTGATTTGGACCAAAAACTTATGAGAAAAAAAATGGAAAAACAAAATATTCACAGAGATTTTGGATCATTATATTACTTGTACACAGAAAAGAGAAATCATGTGACACAAGAATATGTGTTTTATGAAAGCATTGCTGGGGAATTATTATCTTCGTGAAAAGTGTTGGGATGTAAATGTGTTTAATTTTAAGATGGCATTTTTTACGGAATATGAAGTGTTTTGGATAAAAAAAAGAAACACTCCATGTAACTGTAGTTTCTTTTCTACAGGCAATTAAGCTGTGGTTTTATAGAATTCCATCTAAACTTTCTCCCTTTTCTGGATGTATTAAAGTGAATTATTTTATGAGTTATGGATGCAATGGCTGTGAATGAAGTGATGAAAATTACATGCACATAGAAATCACTGTAGAAATACATCACAACAGGTACCGGGGATTTATCTGTATTAAAACAAAGTACTGTTTGAGAACAGTACAGCAAATTGTTGTTGTAGTTTGAATTCTTAATTTGTTTGCCGCTTTCATATTAATATTGTACCATCTCTCCCTGGATTTAATGAATGTGAATTCCCTAAATAATGCTGACTACGTGCGTGGTAATGTTCACCAGTACCAGTCAATAAATTCACCTTTAACTGTGGAATAGGTACCTTTTATCGTGGAATAGTTCACAAACTATTCCACAGGAAAAGGCAACTATACCACGGTAGTAGGTGATAAAAGTATAAACTATACCTCAAGATATAACAATAGATGGCATCACAGCCGTATTTTAATAGTATATACATGTAAACTAGAGCAGTCAAGGTTACCTCCGTGTATTTTACAGAAAAAAAAATGAAATCAGTTTATTCAATGTTGTACAGTATCAATAACACATCAAATTGATTTATGATTTGCTAAGTTTATACTTGGTACCAATTTCCATTAAAATGGTTAAGAATTAGATGACTATGGATACACATGGATATATAAGGTTTCCAAACACGAAATGATAAAAAATGCACGGTTGTCCATTGATGATCTCATACACAAGATATATATATATATAAAGATATATTAAAAATCCAATGGTTCCTTGCGAATGTAAATTTAAACGAAAACATAATAAAACTCAGACTGTACCGCAAGGCGTCTTTGCTTTCACAGGCGTCTTCATGTATTTGAGTGACTGAATGAAAGTGTGAGCATGTAAGAGTAGAACTGTGTGGGTGAAGGAAAGCTTATGTGAGTGAAATAAAGTATGGGAATTTTATCCTGAAATAAAGTATATAGTAAATACAAAACTATACGTAGAAGCTGAACATGACCAAATGTATATAACAGGTAAAAGTCTGTGCTTGTCATCGTTATATTTCTCCAAGGAGTTATCGAAATTGTCTAACAGTCATAACAACGACACAATTTATAGGGCTAAATAACGAGCTATAACTTTGATGAAGTCCAGTTCACCTAGGACGTTGACAGCTACTTGTTTATAAGTAACATGCATTTTCACCTTAATTATATAAATAATAGGATATCCCTTGTTTCTCGATGAAAAACACTTATAGTTCATCAAGTGGGGTGGAAACTGTGATATTTTTCACAAGATGAAATAAAAAACTGTTACTCATCAAGATTTTTTCACGTCTCTAGCTTCTGGTCTAGACTATATATGTTGCAGTCTACCGTGATACATATTCACTCGCGCTGACTAATTTAGTGCCACACATGGGGCAAACGTTTACATGTATAATTATATGCAACACATTTTCTGGTGAAAAATACCACATATAATTTCACCATAAAATCTTATATTTCCCTGGGAAAAAATGAAACATTTTTTATATAATTATGGTTAATGAATAAGAGAAACATGTGAAATTTCATATTTCAATGGGATAAACATTGAATTACTATAATGTCAACTAAATGCTGCATTGCAAAAATGTCATTCGTTGTATTTTAAATCCAAGCTAAGATCATTTGAGAAATTCCTCCCCTATATGCAATATGTTGAGTGTGGTGAGAGCGTGTGTTTTGGAAGTTTTGTGTTATTTTTGTGTGCACAGTTTTATAGTGATATCTAACTGAAGCATAATTCCAAAGACACTAAACCGCACATCTAACCAACCCACATCACAATGACACCTGGCATATCAGTTACTATACTTTTGGCCGACAAAAAAGGAGTAAGATGTTACTTCGCACGCTGATGGTAAAATGTGACTGTGTGGCGTATCCTGCTGGAGGTTTTCGACAGCATACTGTAGTTCCCTATTACATTCTCTGAGAATGATAGAAAGGTGAAAAACTGCTAAATTTTCTTTAATTAATACCATGATGAACCACTAAGAATCACCCATTTAAAGTCCCCGATATCAAAGTCAGAGGCTATCTAAGAATTATTCTTCAGTTGGCATGTAACGACTCGTAATGAAGGCAACAGCTGATTTCAAGTAACCAATACCTCTTGGTCTAGTCCCCGCGTTCATCACTGGTCAGTGGGCTGCATGGGTGGTTAATTACATCATAGATACCGAACACAAAATGTCCATTCATATAAGTCATGTTGCTGATTGAAAAAACGGCAAAAGGAAATGGCGAGTACGGGAATGTAGATAATCTTAACATGCTTGTGATCGGCGTAGATTTGTAATAAAAGGAGCAACATTACATATGGTTATACAATGAGAATATACTTGGAATAAGGCAAAGGTAATTTTGTTTAAACTTTATTTTATCAACGATCAATACTTATACATGCATTTACAATGATAATAAATTAATTGGAAATAGGAACAAGGTTCGCAGAAACTTATGTAAACCTATCAATATACTTCACAGCAGATGATAAAATCTTAATTATTTACCCACTCGCATTTAATATTGAGCAATGAATCGATAAATGTTTTAAAAATAATTAAAGCTAAGTTGGGATGAGTGAAATTTTGTTAAAGAATAATTTGTCTGATGATATGGCAAAGAAATTGGGAAACACGTCTAGCCTATAAAACTCTCTCCTTGGGGTGAAATAGAAAATACATTCTACATATTTACATTTAGTATTTGTCAATAAACAACAATACTTTGTTCAATTAAACCTTGCTGTTTGGCTAAAAATATTGTTTTATTATGATCTATTAAAAAAAATATTCGTCTTTTGGTAGAATACTAAACAATATCAAACAAATGAAATTTTGTTAATTATAAATTAAATTTTGTGTTAGTTACAAGAGACTTGTTTTTTTCTTTGGTGTTTTTATAGAATTTTATTATAATATACATCGAGCAAACGTCATACCTCTTGTATCATAATTATTGAGGCCCCTGTGAAGTAGTATACATTTTGTATGACATATTTACTTATTTCTTATTAATATATACTTAATTTCTTTATACACCCAAATGCATATGCATTGTATAAATATTTTAAAACCGTTAATATGACTTCAATAATTTAATTGAAAAACAAGCATGCTTTAAATAGTTATACTTGAAACTAGATTGAAAATATCAATTTCCCCTTCCACTTGTAAGCAATATCTGTTATAGATAAAAATATCGAAAGATTATCAAGAATTACTTTACAACGAAAAAAAAAAGTTGTTACTTTACACAAATTATTATCATGTTTTTTAGAAATAGTTGTCAAATCTTTGTGAATTTTAAACTTGATATGGGATTTGTTATGTATTATATAAATGCAAACAAGAATAAAAACAGCCTTTAGCAGGCATTCCTTAGTACACAAAATTCGTACACTTAAACGTATGATCAATAAAACTTGTTATCCTCTGTGTGAGTGTCCTAATCCATTCAATATTAAATGTTGAGATGTTCATGTAGGTTTGCAGATGCATAAACTAAACGCCGTGTTGATAATTTCGACGCTTCAAAAATAAATTAGTGTACTAGAATGAATATATGATGAGTTCGTGGGCAAGAACACGAGTTGATACACGTGAGATGGCCGTTGTTTCAACTTCACACAACAGCTAACATTACGTATGACGGTATCCCTGAACTGTATCTGAACCTTTGAATGGCCCCCGACCTCTATGATACCTTTCCTGTGTATACGATCTAGGTTTCTCACCTCTCAGCGTTTAATAAGTAGTAATATACACAAACAATAATATGATTTATAAAACATATATATATTTTTAAATATGCATTGATATTTGCAGGTGAAATCCCATAAATATAAAAAAAGTGTAGTGAAAATACATAATTGCATATGTTAAAGCAAATACGGATTACATTTACTATTATTAATACAATTAATTATTTAAATAGTACAATTTATTTTAAAATGCCCACCACGTGCGATTTAGTAGTTAACAATACAGAAATAATTAGCGGAAAAATGGCAAAAATCTGACTCAACTTCTAAACCAGTTATAAATGATGTTTTTTTATCGTATTACTACTAAATAGAGTACAATATAAATTCAGAAGAACATGTTATACCTGTGCGTAGAAACTATTACTGTTATTACTGTTTCAAGCATGGGTAGCATATTTCATGACTTTCTTGTTTCAAATAGGTAGGCTTATATACAGACGTACATGAAGTATATAATTGCAATTATTAATGAATAGGAAATATTTACAACATTTTATGAATATAAAATATGAAGTATTTATAATACCTACCAAGGATGTGATCGCACTTAAATTTGCGGTAATTTAACTTTGCGTGTTTATGCACAATGGCCTAAAAATACGTGGAATCAAAAAGCACGCGAAATAAGTAGCTTTACTTTATGACTTGCAAATGCATATGATTATTTCTCAAAACAAGACATTAATTGGCAATGTAGAGCTAAATAAAAAAAAACACGTAAATGTTCTAAGAAGACTTGGATTATAAATTATTAGTAACATTGCGATTATTATCCTAAATTTTCTGCTTATTTTGATGTTAAAAACGACATTTATGTAAATGTATGTATGTTGTAAGTTTTTGTAACACATCTCTCATATTGGCACAGAAATAAATTAATCTATCGCGCTTTAGGTAATTTAAGGTTCTAATTTCCAAAGTATTTTGGGAAATTTTGACAACATATGCAGTTTATGTCTAGTAAAGGGGAAAACTGTTCCTTTTAACCTAAATCTTAGACTGAAACACTAAATATAGAATACAATAACAAAATATTGATGAAGTATGACTGATAGAAGTTAAAATTATATCTTATATTGTTTTATCATGTTTTAATTTTATCACAAAACCTCCACGTTTCAGGTACAATGCATTTATACAATAAATTAAAATATTACATGCACGTTTAAACTTTTTTTCGGTAAATATACGTGTGAGATATATAGGAGCGTATGTGGAATGTTACGAAAAGAATATTAAGAGTTCCAATTCTATCAGAATGCACAAATGATTCATGTGAATTCAACTATACACTAAATAGTACGTGCTTAATTCTTATTTGAGGCAAATTGTCTATATATGAAGATGTCTATTTCACACAAATCATCAATAAAGTCGTATGATTAAACAATCTGCTGTTAATATGAAAATTCCAGTAAACATTATATTTATTGCACCATTTATAAATGAATTAAATGTATAATTTCAGATTTTACCCGCGTATTTCAAGATGAAATTTTCCTCATTTAGATTCAGACTTATTGTCGGGATTTCACTGTGTCACGACTTTATGAACGTGACTAATATAACGCTATGACAGTGAAGTGTTAAACATCTGTGAGAAAAGTATCCTTTCCATTTTAAATGACCGAATTACAAACTAGTATACAAGTTCATAACTCTGTGAAAAGAGCTTAGTGTGAAATGTACAGAGAATATAATTTACTATCAAAAAATGAATCCAAGTTGGTATAAGTGAAGAAATTTTATTTCATTTCGTTGATATTTCTTCTTTCATAGATGCAATGGTCATGTTCATTAAATTGAGATGTGACAAAAAGAATGCGAGAAAAAAAATCAAACACGGGTCTTCGCGGTGGACAGAGATATTGCAATACACGTGAATATTTTTGACCATCAAACGTCGGCAAGCCTCGGATTAACTAGCCAAAATCCTTCACTGGGATTGAGATATCCCTGTTCACTTGACAGACCCATATAAGATTCTATCAATACAACTTAATGGAATATGATAACAAATAACCATATAACGATCTGGTTGTCATTCTTGATAAAAAGTGATATTTTTGGAATAATCGATATCATGATAGTGTCAAGTTTGATTTAATATCTTTATAATACATTGGTGTTTTAACCATTCGGTAGAAATGGGTAGTATCGGTTATACGTTTATCATAAAAATATTATTTCATTAAATGACTTTTTTAAAGTTGTAGCTAGGTATCATTATAACCTGTTCTGTTTAACATGGCTTAGTAAAAGTATCAAGTTGAAGCTTTACCATCGCCTAGATTAAATTAAGTCGTAGTAAAGTCACAAACACGAACTTGAAATTAAATATTAATCTTGGTATAATTTGCGCTTTCACATTTAAAGTATCCTGACAAATAAGAGTTCTGTTTTGTAAACAAAATCATTAAAGATGTATATGCAACAATCCATTATTGCTCATTTTTATTTGAATTCTTGATTCAAGGAAAATAAAAACAAGTGTCTAAGTCACCTATGTAAATCAATAGAAAAAGGAATACAGTACACGCAGAAATGGGAGTTTAGAGACTGAATTTTAAGACTGAAATATTTCGGTTAGATTTAAAGCAGAAGAAAGATGAAACCCTTGGTCTATAGTGGATGGTAAAAAAATGTTTGTAAGAGGTGGATTTAAATAGAATTGTGATGATGAATGTGTGATCAGAGTTCCGAGTTTCATATCTACGAAACTCTGATCACACATTCATTACCCCAATTCTATGTAAATCTACCTCTTACAAACAATTGTTTTTACCATCCACTATAAACCAATGGAAAACACTTCCGTATGATATTCTTTTATAGCATGTAAAACATGAGTCTCGTGTATAGAAAAGTCTCCTAATTTAGACATTATTTCTAACAATTGTTCATGTTAGATATCAAATTGTAAAACTATTCAATTGTAATCAAAGACCTTGATTTTTTCTTCCAACCTTTGTCTCTATTTAAGCGTTCTTATTGTTGGGGTAATAATTTTAGCGCATCAAACGCTCGTAATAAATGCGCTATTTTTATTTTTGCAAATTTTATTCATTTGTGAATGGATATTGTATATATCACATATGTTACATGTGCCGTAATTTTATACTGACGAATCCAGGAGAGCTTTTCGTATGTTATTCGCCACAAGTGGGATCATAAGTCCTAAAGTACATATGTCTGAATTGTATATATACATATAAGAACTCAAAATTAATTTCGCAGTACGTATAATAGAAACCACGCCTGTCTAAATAGCGAAATTAAATCAACGTGAAAAAGGCGCAAGACATGAAAATGCGATATTGATATAAAGTCGTTGCTAAAAAACGTTTGTCTGCAGTATCATTATTCTTCCCACTCTATTTACTATATTGAATAATTGCTTATTACAGACTTATCTGCCCTTGCGAGAAGGTATTGATCCTTACCTAATTATTCTGTAAGCGACACACAATATTTTTCAGTGAAAACGACGTTATCTTCAGATATGAAATAATGACAGAACTCTGTAAAAATGTAAAAACAGACTACAGGATCAACGTAAAAGTTGATTGTGTGTCGATTAATTAATTAGAACAACGAAAAACGACTCGTGAAAATGAAGTACTTGGACATTGTCGGTCGGTTGTCATTATTAAGGACATGTCACTGAATAAATGGTACGTTTTATGGGTCCATAACAAGGGAGTGAATTAATCGGAACTTAATTATTGTTAATATATTTCTAATGCTCCTTCTGATCATGATGGATGCCTGTTTCATATCCAAATAAATGATTTATAAATAGTCTTTGATGTCTATCGAGTTACATGCCTTACATGACCCAGAAAATAACGCAATAAATGCAAAATACATTTTTAGTATATGGCAGACAAAATGAACATGGCACATCATAACTGGCAGTATATTTCTGATACTAACGATAACCCTATTTGAAATCCCTTATCCTGATCTCTAACGTTTTAATCTAGTTATACAGAAATAGATAATACATAAAACCAACTCAGCAGTATAGTTATATACACTAAATGGCAGTATCCCACATGAACCCAAGGTCGTGGCCCGTAACAACACTATCGACCGTCAGTACATCACCCTATAGCTAGCTTGCCTTCTCTCCGACCTCTCGACCCAGTGAACGGCGAGAGATTGCGTCGGCGGGTAGTGTAATGATAAACTGTGTGCTGTGAACCGTGACCTCTTGTCAATGTCCCCCACCACAAACCCTTCACCCCAAGGTTTGTTTACATGAGTATCGAGGGTGTGTTAAATGTATTCTCATTGTTTAAAAAGTTCCAAAAGTCAACGTTTTATTTGTGTGTTAATTTGGTGTATTGATTAGCAATGGACAAGACACTAGACACTTAATCACACAGACAAGTCGCGGATGGCAGCAGATTCAATGGCTTGATTAGTCTCAATATGTGTAGATATAGTTTATAACGACTAGACATTCAAATAAAACACATATTGTACATTCAGGGTTTTGGCATTATTGAGATATTTTACTTACGAACAATAGCGATGAAGGACGGTAATTCTGTGACTTCTTTCGCTGCCTATCCCGAACTTACTACCTATCAGAAAATAATTCGTTTAGTCACTTACTTTTGATAACCAAGATGAATGATTGGTTGGTTGGATGACTGGGATTAACGTCATATGAACAGCTAAGATAATTTAAGGGTGATTGGTAAGTTTCCGCGGTATATTCGGGTTGAAACTGTTCGAATAAGTGATAACTTTTCCCTTTTTATAGAGCTACATTATTGTATCTTACAAAAGAATAAGAAGTACATGTATTAATAACGTACCAAGTGTTAATTAAACATTATCACAAAGACTGCTAATAAGAATTATTACGTCACAAACTAATTAAATAATGAATTGACAGTGTTTCCACTACAAATCTAATACAAAATGGTAACATTATAATCCTTTTAAATTTAATTTGCATAGATGCGAACTACGCTTGAACATAAATATATGTATATGTATAGAAGATGTATGTGCTAATTGAGAATAATTTACGGAGATAAAGTTTCTTTATACGTATGTATTTTTTCAGATTTTTCAATGGTGACTTAAGTGATTTAGATCTACTTATGGGACTAATTCACGTACCATGTAATACCTGATAACGTTTGTACGGAACAATTGATTCTATTGGTGTGGAATGACGCCAATAGAGGACATCCTGCGCTAACGTCATTTCAGCGGGAAAATTTTACAAATCACGTTCTATCAAAACTGAAGATAGTAGTACCGCACAAACGATATCGGGTATCACATGATACGTGAATTAGTCTAATCCCGCTATTCCAAGTTCGGTAGGACAGCACGTACTTACCCACACAGTTGAGGTCGTCCTCAGATGGCATTGGCTGTTAAAAGGACTTTAAGTCTGATCAACTGACCAACCAAATTATCAAGAAAACTCATGAAATGATTTACATTATAAACCCTAGATATTTGTAGATTTTGAAACGTTTTGTCCTTCAACGAATCTTTGATAATTGATATATTACATTTGAACTGTAACCAGGATAAACCAAAACAATTACCGAAAAATAGAAGAGTATAAAAATACTGCATGCGATTTATTTCAAGGTAAATTCGCTGAAGTTTATCATCGCGGATTTATATTTTCCGTGACTATATTGAAAAGTATTTCCATTTGATTTTAAAGGTCCACTACCTTTCCGAAACAGCTTTTGATTTTTAAAATGGGAATGTAAAACGAGATTGATACAATTAATACTACATTTATTAACAACTTCTTAACAATTTAATTTAAAATAAATCAAATGTTTATTTTCATAACGCGGATCGTCTTATGATTCCCGCCGTCTTCCTAAATACCACACTGGTAGTTGACTATCACTGCACCAGAAGGCTAAACAGCGAAATGAATCTGCACTGTTAAATTACATATGGGATCTGCATTTGTTTGGTGTTGTACTTATCTTAGGCCATCGGCATATATTTTCTTATGTTATCATTGGATTTCAAAGAACTTATACTTTTTGTTTCGGAAAAGTAGTGTGCTCTTGAAGTCTGCGAAACTTAGTATACGCGAATTTGCGTTGAAATGAAATTCGTGAAATTTAGTACATTGTAGCGGCGAATGGAAGTTGGTTAACTGTTTTAATTTTGCACTGACCCAATATAAAGTTATTCACCTTATGAACAACTAGACACTATACTGTAAACATTTATGTGAGGGTGAAATTTTAACGTAATATTAAACGATATCTTTCTATCGCGAAAATTTCGTAACTATATACATGTAAAATATTAATTAAAAGCCCAAATAAAATAACATAGAAGCTGAAGATTTATACATGCATATCACGAAATAAAGTACTCACGAAAACATCAAAATTGACAGTATTAAAGGACAGATAAAGGCGATGTTCAGCTTAACAAACATTTCATCTAATCAACAAGAATTAGCAGAGATACGCACTTACCTCCCGGACGAATCTCATTGTTGACATCAATAATATTGTAACTCTACACGCATTGACCTTAAAGAGAAAGTTCATACGTTCATAATGATAAAAATATTAGACACTGCGGGTTAGATAAACGTTGCTTTGGCAGTGTTCGCATTAGAGTATTGTTGATTATGAAGTAAATAGCCTTCACACAAGAAAACTGTGAAATCAAACATAAATCAAAAGTTCATGTTGTTATATGTTACCATAGATTTCAAACGTCATGTGAGTAAAAGTTGAAAATTCGTACAATTATCGAAGATTACACAATTTTTTTGTAACGGAGGAAACAAATGCGTAAAGACACAAAAACACAACAAATGGAACTAAATATCGGCCGTTTGCAATTTACATCATATGGCTTGAACTAATATGAATCCACTTATTAGGCAGTTTTCGGTTTTGTGAAAACCAACATATTGTGTGTGCAATTAATATTTTAATATAACGGAATACCGGTAACTCTTTACCCTTGTGAAAATAAATCACCACATATATAATCATTTACTTAAATGCCGATTATTTGGTTATTATGTTGTTTACTGCCTATCAAAGACTTACACCTAAAATGTTTTAAGGTTAAGTGGTCGGTTAAATCTCCTTTTACAGCTATGGTCAATTAAAGATGGATTCCAGTTTATTGTATAACTGGCCCGTCCAGCCATGTCATACAACCAAAACATATCGTAAGACAAAAGCGTAATAACACTATTAAGACGTGCATGTAGTTTTGGCTTTATAATCTATATAGAAGAAAACATCACATCTGACTCGTGACTATGTGATGTGAATTTTATCAAACCGCCAAAAGACTCGTGGCATATCAAATTATTGAACTCGTTTGATAAATTTCATATCACATAGCAACTCATGTAAGACCTTCATGTATGCCCTATGTTGTTGATGAAGATGTTTTAGGAGACTGCGGTATGTTTGTGTAGTGTCATATTGTGAAATGATCGCCATTTTATAGTGCTACTACGTATACGCTGAAGCAAACTAGCGGCCAAAGGCATCAAACAACTCACTCGGTCACATTTTACTGACAACGGATAAAACAAACTAATTACAGATATCTGATTATCTCTTTATGTCCTGCCTACATAAGGTTATGATTTCGGAATACATTTGGCTAGTACATAGTGTATATCAAAGACACTATATTCTATTACTATATTATTTACATGTACTTTTTAATTCCTTCTAAATTTATAAATCACGCAATACTGTCCTTTTTCTATAGATTTGTTTTTACAGTTTTTATTTACAAAAAAACATGGGACATAAAAATAAGTATGACAAGGCATATAGATTACATATCTCTCACACAAAGAGGAAAGAAAAACGAAAAACATCAAACAAATAACGTAGCATGCTAAGCCAGTATGGGAAAAAAAATAAAAAAATTTATTGTCTTCTTGTTTATCATCAGAAATAAATCTATGTATACTTATGGGGTGTATATCCTTAAGTTGACTACAGTTTCTATTTTAGACATCTGTTAAACATCACATGAGTAAATAATTCACCAAGTTTCTTTTGGTTATCTTCAGCCTTGAAATAATTTATAATTGTGAAAAATATACATATTCTTCAATTTCGAAAAATTTATTTAAAAAAAAAATTGAACAACAGACATAGCCTATATGAGTTTTCTCCCTAAGTAACAACTAGTACATAGCAAAAAACATTAGATATACAGTGTTGATTATAATATATAACACTATAAACATCTTATAATTATTCGATATGAAATTTGGAAGTTTGTGGTTACGGAAATTTTTCAATGATGTTTAATTGCCAAAAACTGTTATACTATGTATATAGAAGATTTTTTCCCAGTTTCAAAAGGTTATTAATATTGAATCCAGTATTCATTGAAAGGGTTCCCTCCAGACATAGGGTACAGACCACAAAAAAGTCCATATCGGCTTATCAGCCATTGGTCATCCACCCATGAGTTTTGGTGCCAGTAATGGATACTGGATTTTGTATTTAAAGTAAGATTGTTTAGCAGAGTAAGCTAGTTTTACTGTATTGATGAATTCACTCTGAAAGATTTTTGTTTACAACTACAATGTACAAGGTTATACATATAGGTTAAGTTACATTTAATTGCTATATAATTATAGTTTTACTGTATTGATGAATTCACTCTGAAAGATTTTTGTTTACAATTACAATGTTATATATATAGCTTAAGCTACATTTAACTACTATATGGTTATAGTGTTAGAAAATAGAGGACATAATTATAAAACGATGGTTTAATTAATCCATCTCCACAAAATTCATACTTATGTTTATAACTAATAAATATTTTAGTAATCATCGATACAACACAGCATAGTAATTATGTTAAATACATAATGCATACAAGTATATTTGTCGAACTTCTTACCCGCCGTTATGTAACGCTTACACTAATGCTTTAGAAGCCTAGCGAGCGTATGAACTACAGGTCGTTTACTCGACGCCACAGTTCATCCGTGGATGTTGATGACCTCTAGCTTCCTATGACGTACCAGTACACGTAAATCGAAGTTTCAATATCAGACATGGTTTTGTATAAATAGAGGTAAGTTCCAACCATTTAATCTAGTTTCCTAAAGTCTAGCACTAAGTACGGAGCTAATCAGAGCTAAAACATTTTGGTATTCAGACAGTGTAAAGAACTTACTGAGAAGTTCACAAGATCGTTTAATCAAAGTAAACAATATCAATATGTTGGAAACAGTGGTTTTAATATTTCTTTTTGTTTTCCTTCTCGTCAAATATATGACGTCAGGAAATGTTGACGATGTGGTATCAGCGCCCCTACCCCCGGGATCTTTGGGCTGGCCATTAATAGGAGAAACTGTGCAGCTTGCAATGCAGAAGGTGAGTGTGTTGAACTCGTTACATGTGTTACAAAGCATTGTTAGGTTAGGCGGTCTGTTAAATATCGCTCTAAGCATTTATTATCACTAATAAAAGTACTAAAACTTTACTTTTTACGTCGTTAACAAACTTTATGTTTTAATATTTTTTTCAATCTTTCTGCTAAACTGTTAATATAGAATTATTACTTTGCAGTTTTCTATGTTAGAACGTATCGTTATCAAAATAACTCAAAGAATATGTTTCGAAAACGGAGAAAAACATGAAAGTGAATTTAAAAAAAACAAATTTACATTAAATAAAATAATTTGGAGGTAGTTAGTTTACACGGTAACAATAGTCACCAGAGAATGCAAAACTAATACCAATTATATGTGATGTTTAAATTAAAAACGTTCAAAATGTATAGTGTAAATATAGCTGGTTTATTATTGACGATGATAAAATGCATCAAAGTCGAACTTGAAATGTTAGCTTAAACAAATTGTCCAAACCGTTTGGAGATGCAAGATCACATTACTGCAATGATGTTCTAATAACTAATATTAATTTCAATATCTTACATATATATTTACTACATAACGATGAATGCAATCTACAAACTATCCATGTACAAACCTATCAACGATAATTGATATTTTGACATATATCTTGTGTCATAAATGCATAAAGTAAAGATAACACATTTTATTGTTTCCAGGCTAACTTTTTCCGAGAGAGACGGAGATTGTATGGTAGAATATTCAAAACGCATCTCCTAGGAAACCCAGTCATCCGGGTAACTGGTAACAAAAACGTCCGAGAGATACTACAAGGCGAGAACAAAACTGTGGAATCAAGCTATCCAACATCCATTCGGACACTCCTCGGACCCAATGCTTTGAGTATGTCCAATGGCGTCCTACACAAGAGTCGCAAGGTCCAATTGATGAAGTATCTGTCTCCGGAATTCCTTAGAAAACACCAAAGTGGATTTGTGGATCTCATCAATGAACATATACAGAGATGGTGTGGGGAGCCTTCCGTTGACATTTATCTTGAGATAAGAGCCCTGTTTACAGAAATGGCAGCAAAGTTTCTAGTGGACATGAAGTTACCAATTGATAAAAATGGCAGAATCAAAGAACTGTACCAAACCTTCACTGATAATATCTTCTCATTGCCAATCAACCTACCAGGATTTGGCTTGTATAAGGTTAGTATGTAACTTCAATTAAACATAGATTAGACTTGTTAGTGGCAATAGTTTGGCGTGAAAACCCAGCTAAGTCTAAGTGTTTTCACTATTTATATAATATATTTTAAGTGATTTCGGGAAAAGAATGCATGTTTGCAGTATTACCAGAATTTTGCAAATATCTGGAAGTAAATATAAGTCAAATGCTAGTTACAGATGCACGTTTTAGTGTTGATAATATCACTTTGAACTCGTATACTGTTTCACTATACTGATTTAAATTATTGATGTTTTACAGGGGCTTGCTGCGAAAAAAGAACTTAAGAAAATCTTTGCTTCCATCTTAAAAGAGAAAGAAGGAGAAGTAAGCGAACTTCCATCCGTGCTACAGGCTTACGGTGCTGACCTTGCCGAACAAGCGAACCCCGGTGATGACAAGTTACTAGACGCCATTGTTGAACTGATGTGGAACGCAAGTGAGACCGTCAGTAGTGGAGCGTTTGTCATCGTGTACCACCTTACTCGGAACCCAGTGGTTTTACAGAAAATACGTGAGGATCTCGAAAAACAAAGCAGTGGTAACTTCTCAGGGCCGAGTTATGTAGATTGTGTGGTAAAGGAAGCTTTACGAACAACGCCCCCTGTTGGTGGAGCTTATCGGAAAATGATCAAGCCAGTTGTCATGGATGTAAGTGTTACCTCATTGTTATCATTGTAGAGAACATACATTTTTATATCAATCTCCGTATAAAATAATTTTTAGATCTAAAATTGGCAAATATAATGATATATGAAATGCAAGTGCCGTCTTTTACGGAAGCGTATTAGGCTTACATAGGAAAATATTTTTTAGGATAACCGAAATGTTTTATTTGGCGGCCGCCACTTAAGTATCTGACGGCCACCAGATAATTATTTCGCCATATAAAACATTTTCGTTATCCTGAAAAACATTTTCCTATGTGAGCCTAATACACTTCCGTAGTCTTTGTCAATTGTCATGATATGTAAATATATACTTTTTCTATTTTCACTAATGGTTGTCTCCCTTGATATCTTTCAGGGTTACACACTTCCTAAAAACTGGACAGTGGTCTGCGGGTTTCGGGACACTCATGAAAATGACGTCACACTTACTGACCCGACAGAGTTCAACCCTGACCGATGGCTGAAGCCAGTCGAGGGTGACAATAGGACATCATTCCTTACATTTGGAGGTGGACTCCGAATATGCCCAGGGAAGAATTATGCTATGGCAGTTCTTAAACTGTTTACCCGTGAACTTTGTGACAGATATACATGGAACTTTAATACAAAATACCCAGAACTTGACCTTTTCCCAGCTCCAAAACCGAAAAAACCTCTGCTGGCATGTTTCGGTGAAGTGGACAAATCTCATTAACTCATGTGATAATAAACTGATACCGGTGATATGTTTGGTAATCTAAAGTGGACTGGGATCATTGTAAAAATATTTTAGAGAAATCTCAACACGGTATTACGAATTTTTCTACAATGGCATAATCACTTATGAATAGATGCCGACAGAACACAGACAAAGTCTAGTAATAAATCATAGGCGAAGTCATGTATGTGATATCCAGTCAATAACTACATGTAAATAAGGCATTCAGTTGCACAAACCTTTTTTTATTTTTATATGCTAAAGGGTGCAATCTATTCTTTATTTGCATATTACAGAGTTATTTGTCCATACTGGTAGGTATTGATTGTGACGTCATGTGTTTGCGAGCGTAACGCCATCCTTTTCCGAGAAAACGACGTGAATTGTGCTCACAAAATAATGACTTAACAATCGATACCTACCCCCATGGGAGCTAACTCTGTAATACACAAAGAGGGAATAATTAAGATAAAATCTTTTTAAAATTGATACATTTTATCAATCATACAACGTAATGTAAACGTTGTTTGTACTCTGTACAACATTGCGTAATCGTTTGATACCTGATACATACATTGTAAATATTTGAAATGGAAATTGCATTTAATACGTTTGGTTGTGCCATAAATCTAGAAATCATTCAATTCATTGCTATTTTAAATGTGATATAGATGTTCCATTGGTGATAAAGCTGATGTAAGATTTTCATTGATTGATAAATGTAATTTAAGTGTTTCATTGGTTGACATGATTGATTTGAGTGTGTTAAAGTGAACCTGATTGATAAATGTAATATAAGTATGATTCATTGATTATTGAATGTAAAACATGTAGATGAATGTAAATGTGATTTATTAAGAAGCCATGTAAACAGTAGGACGAATCATTTTCACGTTTCACTCTAACATAATTTTATGAAACATGAATCTCGTACCGGTGTGATATTCATCTTTATTTTTATACTAATAAAATATTTGAAACTCTTTATCTGATTTCTTTACTTGTGTTTATCTAATTGAATTCTTTTGTATCAAAACATGTCAGCATTTGACGGACTTTGACTAAGTTGATGAGACATACGTTCCGTTCTTTATTTGCAATGACGTTCGCCTCCCCTGTACAAAGAAGGAGCGTTAACGTTCATAACGTTTCCAATGGGGACTATGGTACTAAGTATACAGAGGACGAAGACCTTTGACTTTTATATAGGCTGGGAGCTGTGAAATCCATTCTAACGTCTTCAATTGAACTAGAAGTATCCATTCTATTGATATGTGCAATTAAGACTTTTCAGACATTTTTGTTCTGCTTGCATGAAGAAATAACTTAGATACTACAAAACTGTTAAAAAATAAGTATTTATAAACTGTATACTTATACAGAGAACCCAAAATTACCATACGAAGACTAATACCAAATGTTCTATACGAGCTGCGGACAAATAACAGTTGCCATTATGACACTTTAAAGACATATCCGAGTTAAGTTGAAATTTTCTTATGTAATAGCATGGCGACTACGGCAACACAAGGTTTAGTTTGGCAGCAAGGGTAATTAGATGGCGGCCTCTCCTGTGCGCATTGTATTGAGTCAGCTTCTGTTTGTTTGTTGATACAAATGTACTATATGGTTGGTAATGTAGTTTTACTTTTGCTGAATTCGTCAATCTATCCAAATTTCAATACCTCTCTAAATTCATCAAAATCGTTGGTTTTACATATTATTGTCTGTCTTAACAATGGGACTAGAAGGCTAGAAAGATAATTCGTGAAAATAAAACCTCGCGAATAAGTTAAACGCGAAATTTTATACCTGCGAAATTTAACAACTATTCAGTATACCGTGTTGTGTCTCCTTGTAATAATGGTACTCTTGGCAACATATATTAAGAAGCAAAGAACGAATCTAACATCAAAGCACAAAGGAAAAAGGGGTTTATGTCGACCATAAACAACCTCTCATTCTTCATTAAACTTAACCCGATGTAGTTGAATTCTCTGTGAATAGTTGAAAGTTTTGATCTTAATTGGAGCTAGCTTCAGAAATAAAATAACTGAGACATTTTGACAAATAAGAAATGTTAATAGGAGATTTCAGAAAAGATGGCGATGACGTCACACAAAGGTACATCCGGGCGCTCAAAGGTACAACTCCGTATATCTACACATAAACATAGAGGGAAAACAGCCGCTTGCGATGTTTGTTTACATTTTATTCTAATAAATAGTACGACAATCCGAGAACTATTGCGTTATTTTAATTATAAAAAGGGTAAATAAAAATATTTAACAATAATATTTAGATATAAACATCTGGTATTTATATAATTTACCCCGTTTATACTCCATTTTCTACCGCCACGAGAAAAAAACACGGCCGCCATTAGACCTACGTATAAACATTGACAGAAGTTACAAAATTGACAGAAACTACAAATTAAATTCCAAGTTTCCCCAAATATTATACCGATATTTTAATAAGCAATTACTGTTTTCTAAGTCTTACTTAATAAAACACCTTACGATGTGTGATTATGACCAAATGAAAATTTGCCTTCGTAGATACCCCAAGCGCACTGCAGCCATTACGTACAGTGCTGCCGAGATCCCGAATTTCGTGATTTTTCATAGTCACAAAATTATGTATTCTGGTTAACTTTTTCGTTAGAAATTTTGAGATTTAGTTTATAACATTCAAATGAGTCATTTTATAGTTACTTTTTATCATATTTTTAAACAAAACTTCGAGTATTTTAGAATTCTCAAAGCCATGCGCAATGTGTCCTGGTCGGCATTTATAGTAAGTACGATCTACATTGTAGCTATATTCATAAATCTAAATGTAGTCTATCTAACATGTATTCAAATTATTTAAAAGTAATATCACCTCAATTTGGGACTTCACATAACGGCACATGGAATAAAAGTGATTAAAAAATAAAAAATAAACTCATGAAATTGAACGATTTCACTATTTTATTTTTCGAGATATCGGCAGCCATACTGTACGTCTACGTACACATACATGTATATCTTCATTTATGTGTAACGGTGGTTTATAACATTCATTTAAAATAATATATACATGGGAAATAACGAAATATATATATATATTTTACAAGTACTTATTGAGATATACGTTGGTAATTACGTATAAATATTATTAATTTCCCAACTATCGGCTGTTGCCCGAGGTGATCTACCAGCGAAGCAATGCACGAGCGGCCGAGGTCTGGCCAGGTGGTTCACATTTCGTTATATTTATATTAAATAGTGTTATGAACAGATTTTTCGTGTATAACAGAAATATGATACATTGAAATCAATTATTTATTCATAACTTTTTCACAACATGGATTTCTACGTGTGAACAAAAAGCGGGTACGTGTGACGGCCCGGCACCGCTTCGCAAGCTGGCTTCAACACTAAATCTAAACAAATATATTTAGCAATAAACAATTGTAAATATAAATGTCTGTAACCTCTGAAACAATAAGAAACTATTTTGAAATCAGAATTTGCAAGTATGAAAGTGTATACTTTTGTCAACGTATCGATTGTGTATCAGGGATGTACGTATCTGTTATTGTTTTTATTAGTCGCCATACCGTGTTTGTACCTTTGAGGACCCGGATGTAAATTTTCTGTGACGTCACGCCATCTTTTCTGAAATCTCCTATTACCAATCTTCAATGCAATAGAAACGGATCGCGCGCAACATTGAATATGTAATATATATCCTATTGCGTTCACAACACCGTTGACGCGATAAAAGCGCTGTTCAATTCATATATTTATATGATTAATCTACCTTCGCATGTTCGTTGTCGAGTTTCGAATTTAATGTTGGTTGCTACTTTGGTACATGTAACTACCGTAGTCAGTGTGGTACACAGTATAATCCGCCTGTTGAACGTTAAAGATGGTTTTAGATAATAATAACAATGATAACTGTCATATGTTTAAGATTATGCTATAACAATTTCAATATCAATAATCTATAAGGAATGGCTAAGAATCGCTGTCAAGGTGCCGCCATATTTGATTTTCACCCGAGGAGTATATTTATGGTACAGCTGTTATAAACAGAGTCTGTAAACATATCTGATAAAAAGGTACACGCCTGTGACTGCGTTATAGATACAAACTTTGGCCATGACTTCCATTGCGTTGTTCGGGTGAGACAACCGTGTTGTTTACCGTATATGTGTATGATATATATACTGCATGCAAAGACGAAAGATATAGCTCAGAAAAGTTCAGAAAATGCAAGTACTGTATGTTCGATCTGTTTATATATACGTAACTTGAGTATCGTTTGCTCCTAGCCTTGCCTTTCAATAAGATGTACTGTATAAGAGTGTCTGTGATTAAATCTATTGTTTATTACAGTAACATCTTCTTTTTGTTGATATCAAATAATTGTATAAGTTAAATAACATCGCTTTATTATTTATTTGAAATCGATCAACCTTTGAATGATCAGTCTACAAGACCAGAAACGTTTTTACTGCGAAATCAAAGCCAAATCGTGAAAGATCAAAAGTAAGCAACGTATGTTTATTACATTAGATTATAATAATGCAACAATCGAAACGTGAATTAAAACTGCAAATGTAATCTTGCCTGGCACTAGGTTTGTATTCATTTACGGTAATTTAAACGCAATGACATAAGCATAATTATGTAAATAAAAGAGTAGTGGTACAATGTATATATAGCCCATCACTTATTATTTCTCGAGTTGATTTTTGATGTCACTAATAAAATAATGTGTCTCCAACGAAATCGCGAAATTATCTCCCCACGAAATTACACGTTTATACGTCAACGCTATTAGTATTTTCTTCATACAAAATTTAAAGAAAGGTTTTTGAAATAAAGAACATATAGTTCAAAATAGTTCGAAATCACCATTCTGTCATCACTTAAATTTCACATTTAGTATATGATTCATTTTGAAATTTCGCATGAAATAACGTAGTAGTAAAGATCAATGCAATACCGAGACAGCGGAAAATATGTTTATAATGAGTAAGTACAATGCATTATACTATTTGTCTACTTTGTCCCGCATTACTGTTCGTATCCTATTATGTATCGTGTTCGTTTTGTATGTCTTCATAAAGGGGCAGATCGCCTCGAAACGAAAATTTGACAATTTTGTTTAGTCCACACGGTTGGAATTACTTCCTTGTCCCATAAGTACAATGCATTATATATTTATGTTTGGATGTTTGTGTTCCACACACAGTCTATACTACTTATACTTATAAATCTCAACCATCAATTGGCCTAAAACGTTGGCTTCCATTATGCATGTTGTCACTCTAGCGTTTATTTAGTTTATTCGTATAATGAATGGATCGTAGTGGAACTTTTACTTAACATGCACACAAAGTACATTAGAAATCTGATCGAGTTCCCAGACACCTGAAAATAAAGGATAATGAACTTTGGTATGATACAAAAAATTTAAGTTGTCTGATCGGTCTCATCAATGCTTACATCACCACCTCATCTGTGTGTGACACATACAGACATGATAAAAATTGTATTCCCCATACAACCTACAGAGAAAAAATAGATTCGATGTCACACATTTTATGCAAAAACTTGGGTTCGAACAAAGGTCAATTGACCGTAATTCATACTTGGGCCAACAGAACTTATATCTTTAAAATATGATCAATGGAATTTGATTTATTGATGGCCAAATACACAACTACAAACTTCAGCATGGGATTTTATTATTTAAAGATTAACATGAATAGATTTTTTTTTATGTTATGGAGAGATAACGCAAAAATACGAGTTTACACTTAGATTTTTGTGTTATATTTCCATATTAAAAATATATTCAAATTAATCCTTAGAATTCGATCACAATAGATAATCTCTTCAAAATTTAAAATTCATTTTGGGACTCTTTTGTCTATGAAATCATTACGCTGTTGTCTCAGCCAATCAGAACCAACGTTACAAACAGCGACGCCATTTTTTTCCTTTATGGGCTGATAAAGTAAATTTTTAAGCCAATTAAAATCCCTGCTACAAGCAAAACTGGATTATTTTAGTTTAAGAATTTAAGAATATGTTATACATAAAAAGGTTAGATTTTCTATAGTTGATGGGCAAACAAAATTATATCTTTAAGATATGACCAATGAAATTGAATTTTTTGATGGATACACAACTATAACCTCCAAGATTTAAATTTCATTCTTTTAGTTTAAAAAATAACATTATATTGTACATGGAAGTTTTAGATTTTTCTAAAGTGGGTCGCCACTGTCCTGGATTGTTTAAAAAGGCCAGTCTTCTACCCTCTTTATTGAAAAGCTCGAAACTAGAAAAGGGACAAAACTCTGGTAGAAATAAATATTTTTTACTAGTTTATTAATCTTGATCAACAAATCGTAATCTTCCACAATAAAAGGCGCCTATCACTGATGACATTAGCCGTTAATACTAGCATTGTATAGTTATTTATCTAAATACAATATCACTTGGTGTAAACAGTTTGAAATCAAAGAAAGTGACAAATTATAGCTTGTTTGCTCGAAAGACATTTCGTTCTGTTTCTCCAAACATCAGGCGTTTTATTTTGTAGATTTCACCCGGTCACACAAAGTTTCTGACGTATACAGAGGGTGGACTGAAATATAAATGTACACGATTAGAGTTAGAAAACATACCTATATAATGCATCATTGAAACAGAATGAAAAAAGTAAACAGTTTTACATCTTAAACGCCCACTATCTGTCCCAAAAAAACCCATGAAGTATCTTAAAAGCAAAAATAACACAAGTAAATTACTATCGATGGCCTAAGATGAGATCACAGCATCAAACAAATGCAAGATTCCCTGCATACTCTACAATGTGTTAACAGTGAAGATTCATTTAACTGTTTTGCCATCTGGCTCAGTCACGCGGTAAGCATAAGAAAACTAAAATTTGATTTAGTTTGGTTAAATTGTTCAGAAGGTGATAATAACTGTAGTATTAACGTTAAGTTAATAACTTTTGCGACTCTATGAAATTATGAATCTCGTTTTACATTTAAGTTTCAAAAATCAAAAGCTGTTTCGGAAAGGAAGTGGGCATTTGAGTGTTCCATAAAGATTTACATAGCAACATGCTTACAAAAACTAACTTAATTGAATGATATCTCTTTGACCGGAGAGGCTTTAGGACGTCCTAATTTTACTTTTGATCAATTAAAGGGGTCGTTATAATGCTTTAATGGTCACATGATCAACAAGAGTCTCAACTTATAAACCTTAGCACGATATCACCTTTCCTTACATTTTATAATATACAACAAGCGTCATTTTAGCATGACGTCAAATACATCTATCTATAATGCCATATCAATAATTCTCTTACCCTGGATATAGATATCCGCAATTTTACGGGTGTGAGATTTTTTCTATTTTAAACTTGCACGAGAGAAAGACAAAAAGTGTTGCAGAGAGCAAAAGAAAAAGAATCATTTACCCTCATAGGGATGAGACAGGAGATCTCAACCCATAGGTGATGAAAGATATTATTAGTCAATGACATCATTTTCTTGTCTTTCCGTCATATTTTTATAACGTCTCTCTTGACACTGCCTCACATTTGACCTTCAGTTTGAGCGTTCGTCATAACGGAAGTGGGCTGACTGGCCAGAGTTTTACCCATTATTAGTATAATGTAATTAAGTAATGGAGTGTGTTGATCGTTATCTCCGGCGGCATAATTCAGTCAGATAACACTATAAAAAGGGCAAAACTTTCACTATTACAAGGAGACACAACACAAATATATCGCATCCTCCCTTAACAGAGGTTCACACATCCTACCCATTCCATACAGATGGGGTCGTCCTTAACTAACACTAGTACTATATAGGACGTCAAACCTAGTACGCCAAACCAGTCAACAGTTTGTTTTTGACGTGTTTCTCTCGTTAGCCCTCACCTTAATCCTGGCTCTCCAAACCAACGTATGGAATCGTCATGAGATATAAATCTGAAAGGACGTAACATTACATTAGACAAATATTGCAGTAAATGCTATTTCGTTGTATCAGCTATAAACATAGCATATATGCATATGTTTACATAGTAATAGTGTGTACACAAATACGTTTGACATTGAGCACCAATTGCGGAGGAATATTTGTAGTCCTCAAAATAGTGAAGGGAGTATAGTAGTTTATGTTGTAGGTTCAAGGTACTAATAATATTAACATTTCAGATATGTGAGTTATAAAAACCAAACTTTGAAATATAAAGATATGCAATCTTAAGTTTTAATGGATATGATAAAAATAAAAATAAATAAGATTTTGCTAAAGTATACATTATTTTGTCATAATGATTATCAACACGGTAAATACATGTCATAAAGACGTCTTTAATTAAATAATGTGAAATGTTCCATTAGTTTCAATACAGTTATCTATTGCAAGTATTACATTTTAAAATGCGGGTATTTCGCATTCAAAATACTTTTGGCTAAATAATTTGTGATAATTCAATTATAGAGCACATATGCAACATACTTAATGGGGTACCCAGTAAGATAAAAGTCTAGACAATGGTGGCTAAAGTTGGTTTAAGTGTGATGGGTTACGATATTAGAAGTGTATCAGAAATAAACTCCATCACTCACATTTCACAGTTTTCATGTCTGATAATGACGTGATGTTCCTTGGTGATGTCGTCGAACTCTACACAGTTTCCGGTTCCTGTAAGAAGAAGATAGAGTATGATCGTCCATTGATTGGTTGGCTGATCTTAATGTCCTATTAACAGCTAAGGTAATTCATAGAACGTATCCCCTTAATGTGCTGCGTGTGATGGTAGTCTGTGTGTTTGGGAGACTGCGGTATGTTAGTGTTTTCTCTCCTTGTAAAAATGGAACTTCTTCCCTTTTTATAGTGTTGTCAAATTCTGTCAGATATACGGAACAACACATCCCAGCCGGGTGAAACAGCGCTGGCTACGTACAAACCAGTTGTCTCACTTCTTTTATGCTAAACGCTAAACGAACGCAGAAGCGCAATTTTACAGACTATGGTTTGTCTTGGCCAAGGAACATAACCCAAAGCATTCCTAACAAGGGTAAGCGTTCAACGCAAATCCATACGTGAGGTTATGTCAATGGAGACGTTAGAAATCTGGAGAAAGTGAGACAGGATGAGACAGTCTTTTACGATCACATGCAACGGGTGTAGCAGGTAATTGTAAGGCAATTTTCACGTACATGGTACACGAAATATATAGCGACAACCAGATAATGACGAATTCAAAAGTCCACAGACTGAATCCTTTTTGTCTCCATTTTATAATGAATCATCCATACAAACCTGGTAACTGGTCCTACACACCTGGTAACTGGTCCTACACATCTGGTAACAGGTCCTACAAACCCGGTAACTGGTCCTACAAACCTGGTAGCTGGTCCTACAAACCTGGTAACTGGTCCTACACACCTAGTAACTGGTCCTACATACCTGGTAACTGGTCCTACACACCTGGTTCCTGGTCCTACAAACTTTGTAGTTGGTCCTACAAACCTGGTTACTGGTCCTACATACCTGGTAACTGGTCCTCCGGCTCAACCTCCTCTGTTGTAGTGTAGTGCTGATCGAAGTATGACATTGTCGTTCCTGCATGGTGGAACGCGTACGTGGATGCGTGCACGTTCATAGGTGGCGTTGTATGTATTCCCGCGCTTGGGCTGAGATCGTGTTGTTCCACGGGATCCTCTGGAAATGTAAAAAAATGAATGATATTGAATGAAAATTCTCATGAAAAATTGACAAAACGTCATTTCATGTATGGATTTGCTCCACAGGGGTCACTATACATGCCATCTTTCCTAAGAAAGTCACCAGATAAAACAAATAATTCAAAATATTTTTCATAGAGATTTAGCGTTATCACCCTACCAGCTGGTGTCGGCTGTGGGATTCCACCCCGTACAGTCGTCACGTCCTCCCCGATTTCACGTTCCTCGGGGATGTCTGTTACAGACCCATGGGCTCGTTTGACTTTCCTGGCTGTACCAGAATGATGATGAGGATGAGGAGGAGGATGAGGGGGAGGGGCGATAACTCCTGGTGACTCCGGTTGTGAAACACCACTTACATTGTTAGACTGTGCTGCCCCGGTGCCTATTAGATCTGAAACAGAATATAATAAAACAAAAATACGTGACGACAACTTAATAGTCCCCATGCATCCATTCCTGTTTGTGTGTCCTTCAACTCGTACAAACCGATCGCGAACTTTCGATATGGTGGAGTTAACGTTATAGACCTCTAATTTCTCTGTCGTGTCTGCGCTTGTACTTGGTAACGAGTTAATTTTTATTTAGTTAGAGATTGGTAATTTTTTCACATCGAAATTCCTTTTTAACACTGTAACGTAACATTTATATATGAAATTAAAAAATACAGTAATGCATTTACACATTACTATTTCAAATGCGTCTCCAATGTGCTAAAAATACAGATGTTTTTTGTTTTTTATTTCACAACTTCTATCTGTTTTACTCTCTGTCACTGAACGTAATGTTTCAATAATAAACTTAAACAAAATGTCTGCCAACGTGAAAGTGTTGATGTACGGCATTCACTCTAAAGTTATCATTTATTGCTCTTCTCCACTTTTTTATTGATATGAACAAAAAAGTCACCTTAAAGATGCTCTACCGCCGACAGAGCATAAATGATATTCATCATCTGAACAATAATTAGTGTTTAATCGTGTATACATAAGTCTAATTAACACAAAAAATTTATATAAAATTATTTATTTTGCCTTTGGGTCATGAGCAATCAGTACTTCATTCCATATGGATATAGTGCAACGGAATTTTTTCGAGATGCAATTAATTAGTTTAATTTTTATACATTTAACTTGAAGTAAAACCAGAAGCTCAAACTTTTCAATGACGGTAAGGGTGTAAGTAAGTAACTTTTGTAACTGAATAAAAATACTAAATCGTCTGCTGTTGTTTTTGATAATGAAAAAATACCATTTGTCAGCGGTGGAGCATCTTTAATGTTTTTGTTATCATAAATAACTTTTAGAAATCCACACAATCTGGGTATCAACGTTAATTATAACATTTAGTTTAAACGAACAGAATATCATAGTCTTAAATGATTTTGCGATAAGGTTGGTAGTATACAATAAAAATATGTTTCAGAGAAAATAATAAAACGTGATACTAGATTTTATGACGAAGCAAATCCCCATGTTTCACAACTAAGGTATTATCCCTGCTGTTGTTTAATAGTCACACATCAATAAACTTTCATCAGTAGGTTCCGTTTTTAATTTTCACTTCAAGTTGATGCATCGACTACTACATGTAAATGGATGGTCACAGATTATTCAATATCATAACAACGTTTTCCGTAAATAGTAAACTTACCAACAAAAATACGAGTACATTAGTAAATAAAAGTCATGAACATAGTACAACTTGTTTGCAGTCTTACATTTCGTACCATCGTCAGTGATATCATTAGTATGATCAAACCTCTTTTGATATTGATGCAACAAAAAAATGCAATAAATCAAAAATATATTTGGTTTAATAATAATACTGTAAATATGAACAAACATACAAAGATAAGCTTTAATACTTACTAAGAACAGAAACTCCTAATATGACCAAGAGATACTCCATTGTTCTCGGCGCCTTTGTTGTAATTCGTACAAAACTGTTAATGCACGGCGAATACACAATAACGCCATGGGACCATATACAACACTGTATGTTCACGTCAACTTTTCATCGACTCGGGGTCTCCTGTACATCAAATGACCGCCATTTTTACCACCTCAATGTCTGTAGGTTTGCTAGCGCTCAATGAACTTAGATAAACATGTAAGCCAGGAGTTTTATATGATGTCTTGAGTAGAAATTGTTTTATATAGATTAGATTATTTTCCATTGTTTTATTTACGTATATCAATATGGGACTTGTGTCGCACTAAAAAGGACTTTTCGTGTCCCGCGTTCCTGCTCAGTATTTCCCGTGTATAACATTCTTTGATGCTAATATTTTTGTTTGTAAACAAAAGCTGTCATCACACAAAACATGCCTGTAATTGGAAATATATGTCACAAGTAATTACCGACATTATATGCATGTCCGACTTTTAGCCCGAAGGCCTGACTTCTGACCCTAAAAACCCTGAAACATACACAGCCTATAGCTAGTCGGTCCGAGCAGATAATTCATAAAAGGCCGCATACGGCCAAACAGATAGCGGAAACTTTCATCACTTTTAACGTTGATGATACTTCAACAATATAATGTTGGACGAGACACTTTGGATCATTATGTCGTGTCAAAATTGTCTATCAGAAATTCCTCAATATCAGCATCTAACATTATTAGATTACGTTGATAATCGATATATGTTTGTCTGTTTGCACAGATGTCACTATATATTGTATGATTGTTCAATTTCACGATTGTAAAATACATCCTCTGATAATTATGTCAAACAACGATTTTGTATGATTATGTGCACGACTTCGGATGAATCTGCGAATTCAGTGAAATTAAAACCCCACGAACATTTAGCAACTTTTCAGTATGTTTTCCTTTCGTATTAATGTTAGTTAAGCATGCACTGTTACAATCAAATTATATCTCACAATTATTTTCAAAAAGAAACAAGCAGTTTCGATGTAGTCATTTTTATATATCATTACATGTAATTACTTAAACCCAATTTTCTATATACATCTGCAATAACACAGTTTGAAAAGAAACATGTATAAAATTTTAACATTTTAAAGAAAAATTGAATAAGACAAAAATATTTTGTTGTAACAGAATTCATTTCATGTACTCGCAGCTCATTTGGCGTACTTTGACTTGCATAACACCTAGAGGACCAGCGTTCGAATACCAGATCGGATATGTAGGATGTGGACTCTCAGGATATTCATTCATGGAAAGTCACACCATTTGTTGTGTCAAACAAGAGAATTGAATGATAGTACAAGTTTTGCATTGCTTCGCAAATGTAAAATTGATGCCAGGCTCTCTATGACTAATTCCGAGAGTGAAACCAATTGTGACCAAATATTTTCATATACACTCCAAAATATGTATACAATGTATCTCGTTTGTTTATACGTAATGTATAATAGATTTTATCTTTCTTGTAAATGCTTATGAAAGTTCTGTCTGGGCATCTGACGTAAGATGCGCCAATAATAGGCAAAAGAAAACCTGGCATGACAATTGCCGTTTGTCAGCTATAATTGCACGAAGTAAATTACAACAAAAACTTGAAATATAGATTAAAGAGCAAGGTCATTTAATAATTGGTATAAAAGCACATTATATATACAGGTACATTAAAGTATTAACAGGGCAAAATTTCTTTTGTATTATGAAAGCACATACATCAGATGTACTTGTACTTATAAAATTCGATTATATCTGGGTATGTTATGTATAAATCAGTCCACTTCTTCACAAAAAAAAGTCAAAACCTTCACTATAAATGGTAGCACCACATATTATAGGTGTAACCACAGTTCGTTGGCGAGTCAGTCTTTCTTCAACACATTTAGAATCGTCTTTGAAATCCTCTTCTTAGAAAAAGCCACAGTCCGAGCTAGATGTGAGGTTAGCGAGGACTCCGATCGGGACTTTTTATAAGGTTTGTTGATTCTCATCGGGCTGACACCAAGGTTCATAGGGGACACAAGTTCGGCGAAACTAACACTCTCTCGAAGAAGGCTAATTTCCGGTTTCTTAATACGTCTAGGAGTGATTGTATTTCTGACACATCTGGAACATTTCGGGAATTTGGCTGAAGACAGTGGAAACCTTTCTCCGACAAACGCCTTGAGCTTGATCACGGGAGTTCTGGAAAGTTCCTTTTCGACATTAGCATTTGCTATATTTTTCATAGGACGACTCAACTCTTCATCTCCACGAAATGTATCGTCGGTTGTCTGGATTTGGTATTTAGCTGGTATTCGTAACTCTCTGTGCTCATGTCTGCTTCCTATTGTCGAATTCTCGTTACCCACAGTATCGCATTCCATCCTCTCATTTCCAATGACGTCACTTCCGGTTCCCATGTCCAACTTTATCATGTCGTCTGTTGATTCATTTTCACACACCGCGATACGACTGCCATGATTCTCGTGATCAACGCTTCTGGTTTCTTGCTTTAGCATAAGTATTATATTATTAGAGGCCTTAGCGGGAAACACTTCCGGTTGTTGACTTCCGGTATCGAATACAGATTTGCCATCCAGACACACTTGATTCGCCGACGAACTTTTTGTTATTACCTTGGTATTGCCGCGGACTTTCCCAAGACGTGCACGGATCTCTCTATCCCTCTGTCGAAGAGTTTCCGCTCTTCTTCTTATCACGGCGAGTTTCCGGTCCGACATTTTGGCGTGGAAGTGTAGTCCGTTGTAATTCTGTTCATTTTCTGCGATTCCGGCTGTCACCCTTATATGTGGCGATGATATTGATCCTCGTAATGATGTCGCGTTTGTCCTTTGAAACTTAATTCCTGTTTTTAATGTGATAGAACCATTTTGTTGGTTCCCCGGTCTGTCCACTACGTGCTTCAACATGGTTATAACTATAATATATAGTGATATACGTACACGTTTTGATGATACAAGTCCACTATTTGATATATTCTTTTCCAGAAAAGTCAACTTCTTAATTGCGATGATTTTTAACAGAAATGTATACAATTTTATAGAAGACTTTGAAATATTGCAGAGAGTGTGATGTTTAATTCTGGGAGCGGCCGTGGTTTTATACCGCACCCTTCACGGCACTGTCATTATATTGGCATTGATCTTGAGTAGCACACGCCCGGGGGCCGGGTCAGCGGTCAGCATGTACACGAGGCAATTATAATTAGTTCCTCGTGGGCACGTGGCATCATGGCACGCCGATAGATATATGGCTATATTGTGTTATTAGTGTAAAACAACAGGTTTGTTTCCGAGGCGAGATGTTTTTCACAGGAAACTCGTGTCTATAAACAATGAAGAATCCGAATGGCATTTAGAGTCCTCAGTTGACATTGTCAGACAGTAAATTCAAATTTCGTCCGATAAATCTTATCTTAACCGCATAAACAATATAAAATTTATTAGGATCTTTAAGGAAATTGATGGATGTAGGCTGGAAGCCTCTATACCCTTCCATCAATATATATATGTACATGTACAAACAAATAAAGAAATGATCGATTACTAGTACATGTTTATCAATGTTTTCCAGTGTTTATTTACATTACTTCAAAGTTGTATACTGTATCTGCATCTATTATATATGTTGCAGAAATGATTCCATACATCTATTATTCTATTACTGAAGTTTTTTTTTCTTAACTTTAAATTACAAAGCTTCTAACTTTAAAGTTGTATTTCTGGTAATTTTCATTGTAACGATATGTCGCTTTAATATTTGATATTTGAACATGGACATGTAACTTAATGATTAAGCTCCCCAAAACCATATGTCAGCCTATAAGAGAGCCGAAATCTAGGAATCATATATTCCTGGTTTTGAATAAAACGCCTTCAATCACCGCCATGTTCAGTACCTTCGGGTTTTGTCGGAATTCCGAATCGTATCACGTGACTGACGTCCACACGTCCTGCACGTGGTGATCAAGGTAACTAGCGTAAGCGCACATGTGTTTGTTTACGTTTTCCTTCTGGCTAAAATGAGCAAATCGTGCTGGTATATGTATATGTATGTCCACAGAGCGAGTATTTGAAACATCCAATACACGCATTAACGTAATTCAATATTGTGTGTATCAAATATTGTAATGAGCGGGAATTAATTTCTTTGTAAATCCAGTTTGCTGAGGTCGACCACATATTTTGTTTATGAAAAATTGTTGACATTTTCTCTTGGTTTTACAACTCTCGTGTTACTTCGAGATTGTCGCGACGACGTTCGGAAGAGTTCGGAATGATTCGGCATCTTTCGAGCCTATTTTCCACGTGTACACGTTAAAAAGATTTTTTACATTTATAATTAAAAATACTTCCAGTGCTGTAACTTTATAAAAAGTGGTAAAATTAGAAAGTTTTAAACTCAGTAACCAAATGTAAATATAAGCATTGAACGTCTTTCATTTGTCATTCATAGCCAATATGAATGCAAACTGGACAGAGGCAAATTCAACATGAAGCGCTACCGCGCTTCATGGAATTTGCCTCTGTCCAGTTTGCATTCATATTGGCTATGCTTAAATGTATGTAATAGATCAACATAATCACTACCGTTCACACTAATCGTACAGTCTATAACATCCCAAGCCCTAGTATCATGAACATTCCTTAACTTCAACGAATTTTCAACTTAAAATATCCCATGAAAAGGTGTTGCAGAAATTAAGGAAAAATTCTTAGCTTAAGGAGCCTTCCTTAAAATCTGTAATGCTTTCTTATGTAGAATTTTTAGTTGAAGAATGTTGGTGAAACTGGATCCTTGTTCTATAAGTAAAAGTGAAGACAGCTATTAACACACTTCAGTATGTTCTCTATGGAGTCGGAATTAAAATGCTTTATTAAATTTATTTTAATCGTTCTCCACAATCAAATTTTCACAATTTTTTTGCAAGATTTGAAATATCTGTTTTTATTAAAATTCAATCAGACTTTAACATTACTAGTATTCTTTTGGTAAGTTATGGGATAATGAAAACATGAACATCGGTGATATTTTAGTAAGAAAAAATTATCGTAACAATTATTACATTATATAAATTTTGAAAGGTAACATGCATAAATGATAATAGTAATGCATGAATGTACGTGATTTTATAGATATCCATTCAAACATACAGACAATATCTGCTTTTTATATTTTTATAAACAATCTTTTATAAAAACAATTCTTATTTTTAACGATAGAAGTAGTCTCTGTTTCCGCCATACTGAAGGTACATCTGATTCTGAAACTTGTACATGTAGTCAGATATAGGTTCACGGGAGGTAACTCCTATAAGAGGCAAACACTATATCGATCTGTACATGTGATCTCTGATTATAAAATATATATGGAATCGTTTGAACATTTTCGATGTCCGACGTCAGCGGTGTAGCGACCATGCATGCTTGCATGCTCCACGAAAAAAAAAAAAAAAAAAAAAAAAACAACAACAACAAAAAAAACCTGAGTAACATTTTAGTACAGTCAGAATATATGTGCATGTGTAAACACATAACGCTGCAGAATATAACTAACTTAACTTTGTGCAGCACATTTGAAAGACTTAGTGAAGATTTGCCATTCAGGTAGAATACTCTATAAATTTCCATTTCCGGTTACCAATGTTAAATGTGGTTATGTTTGAATCATGTCGAAGACAATATTAGACTTCACCAAAATCCCTCAAGCAAATGTGGATTTTGAATCGGCAAACACTTACATTTTACCAAAATAAGTTAGAGATATTCTAAAAAACAAAAAATTATGTTAAAATAATAGCAAAACATCTAAAATAGCACTTGCAACATGTTTTTGGTTTTAGAAACGAAAACAAAAAGTTAATTTTTCCAATTTTGGTGCCCTTCCCGCCCCGTTAAAACGGGTGATAATCCATGATTTCCGGTGTATTACTCACGAAATAGTATACGGTTTTTTTGTGGAATATGAACAGGTTGTGCATTAGGTAGAAAACTTGTCGTCAATAAAATGTTTATTTAATTGATTGAGGTGTTCGAGGTACTGGTCCCTTCTTACGCAATTTCCGCCATTTTGACAGTAGTCTTTGACTCGCCGTGGTAAACAAAGCAGCACGTGAACTTAATTTTAATTTTGTTGAAAATATTCGCCATAAGTTTGTCCTCAGTTAAAATAACACAAAATTCAAACATTGTTTATTATTTTTATTTTTACAGCCAAAATCCGTGTTTTTTGTTCGAGCACCAGTCAGGGAAGTCTAGTATATTACGAATATATGTATATAAAATTACCGATGTTCTAATTTTGTGTAATATTTATCCATGGTTATCATCTAAATATCATGACCTCAATTTAACCATTCGTATACCCGTTAATAGTTACCATAGATGTAAAATGGTTACTACATTGTAACAATTTTCAGTCAACTTCTGGGGTGAAGGAGGCGGGGCGAAGTCCCTCATACCCCCTACTCCCAAAACCTAGCTACGCCGCTGATTTTGCATTTGTTTAATGTTGTTACCTCATTTTAGGACATCGATATGAATTTTCATTTGTTATTATTTGTTTTTAAGAAAATGTGATTTTTGATTCGTAAACGTATGGGGCCGAAACGTTTCCGAGTGAAAAAGATATAAGTTTATTTAAAATTACGATATAAACGCGACAAGATCTATTTCGGCTGCCTTAAGAACAAGGTTATAACACTAGATCAATGTAAGATTCCCCGTTTTTTTGTTTGTTTGTTTGTTTGTTTTTGCTTAATTAACGTCCTATTAACAGCTATGGTCATGTAAGGACGGCCTCCCTTGCACGTGGTGTGCCCGCGTGTATGCCGCGTGCGAGGTGCGTGTTTTGGGAGACTGCGGTATATTCATGTTATGTCTTCTTGTATAACGGAACCGTTGCCCCTTTTTTTAGTGCCATATAACACTAGATAAATTCCCCGTGTTATAACAATAGAAAATTCCCCGTGTTATAACACTAGATAAAATTCCCCGTGTTATAACACTAGATAAATTCCCCGTGTTATTACACTAGATAAATTTCCCATGTTATAATACTAGATAAATTCCCCGTGTTATAACACTAGATAAATTCCCCGTGTTATAACAATAGATAAATGCCCCGTGTAAATCTTTGTTTCAATGAAGGTTTATTTCGCTGTGTGGTATATATAGTGATAGTCAAGTACCGCACGGTTATTAAGAGGACACCGGAAACATAAGTCGACCCGCATTATAAATACAAATGTAGCATTTCATTTATTTATTAAGATTGTTATGGAAATGAATATGAGTGTAGTAATAACAGTAAACTTATAACTATTATAACTCAACAAATTTATCAAATTTGTTTCACAGTTACTTAAAGAATCACTTTAAATCAATATTTTCAGATGTAACTTAATTTTATGAGAACTTTAAGATATTCCACCGCCGACAGAAACGAAAATCGTCATTTGAACAATAGTGATGGTTATTTGTGTACATGTGTCTAATTAACATAAAACTACATATATTTTTTTTTTTTTTGCTTTTGGTGCATGTACAAATGTACAATCTATGCCATGCATTTTTATTTATTTTTTTTTATTTTGTATAATTAAAAGTAAAATAGAAGCGCAAACTTTTCAATGATGTAAAGTAAATAACTTTTGTAATGACTGAAGAAAAATAATAATTTTCTCCTATTTTTGGATAGCGAAAAATACCATTCGTCAGCGGTGTAGCATCATTAATTTCAAACAGACCCAATTTGATGACATGTTCAATTAATATTGCCCTAATCTTGTTATCTCTCTATCATTACACTCTAATTGCCATTTACGACGTTCCACTCTAGCTGTCACAGGTACGTACCACCGTACGTTTCCTGTAAAAACAGAACCGTACACCCGTTATTTATCGCTAATTAATTACACGGTCAATATGTAAAATGGTCATGTCAATAATTAATGTCACCTGCCCATCCCCATGAGGGACTCGACTCGCGTGCGCTGACCACATGACTGCCCTAGGCGTGTACTCGTGTCAATGGCCGTTTCCGTTCCGTTCCGTATATAAGCGCGTCCACTTTTTCTTCTCAATATCATTCACTGGATTATCTACAACATTTCAAACTATCAATACCAGACGTTGTGAACAGCCTGTGAAATCTAACGTTATATAGGAGTTGTGAGCGTCTCTGACTTTTACCAGATATTACAAAACCTTATCAATATGCTGAAACATGTCGTGCCCAGATCTCAGGATTACATTGATATAAAGTTAAAAACTGGAATCAAGATAAGGAAATCTCTCAGTGAACCAAAAGTATCGTCAGATGTAAAGATGACCTTGTCCATTCCAGACACAGAACAGAACTACAACAGTCTTAATGTCCACGGGAAAATGTCGGAACGGAAGCTGGCTGTCATCAGGAGGAGGGCGGAAACTCTCCGACAGAGGGATAGGGAGATCCGGGCACGTCTAGGGAAAGTTCGCCGAAATAGGAAAGTAATAACAGAAGGATCAACGGGCAACAATGTGTGTCAGGAAGACAAGTTTACCGGAAATGGAGAATGTGTACAGCCGGAAATACTTCCAAAGAGTGTTGACGCTGCTTCGACTAATACTATAGCACTAATGTTACAACATGAGACAAGAAGCGTAGATCATGAAGATCAAATAACTGACATTGTAGTATGTGACAGTGAATCTTCTGACAACTGTGTCATTGCAGAGCAAGAAACCGGAAGTGACGTTGATAGAAAGTCCCAATTAGTGGGGTTGATTGATTCAGACCATGTAGATAATGAACAATCCACGATCCCCGTGATCAAACGGAAGGCGTTTGTCGGAGAAAGGTTTCCAATGTCTACAGGTAAAATCCCGAAATGCTCAAAGTGTATCGGGGGAAACAGGAAACGATTTCATTTATAGACCTACCACACCGGAAGTGTTCTTGCTTCGAGAAAGTGTTTGTTTTACCGAACTTGTGTCTCCTGGGAACCTTGGTATCAGTCCGATGAGAATCAACAAAATGACAAAGAAAATTCGATCAGTTTCTAAGTTAACCTCGCATCTTACCCGGAGTGTGACTTTTTCAAGAAAAAGGATTTCGTCTGTGTTGAAGAAAGACTGACTCATCTGCGAAACTTGCTTACTTCTGCAATATGTGGTGTGACAATTAATTGTGAAGTTTAATTCATTCATAACTGATTCATTTTCATTAGTTCCCAGTATTTCAGGGAGAATTAAACAGGTGTTTAAGAAAGATATGAAATATAACGACAAACATTTTCTGTGCCTGATCATTAACATAACGACATCACAATCATTTATTGTACTATGTTACGAGACCTTTTGCGCAGTGCTCATTGGCAATGGTTTAGTTATTTGTCTCTTAGTGCTATTCGTGATAGAAATGGAATGTAAGTGTCGTTTTATAATGAAAATGGTGCTAATATTTGCCTTTGTGAAATAAATAAAAAATGAGATTTAAAACTATAAAATTATCGGGTCTTTTTCTTTTTATCCACCAAAAAACGTATTCAAAGTTGGAAGCTGCGGTTGCCAAGTCATTAAGAACACATTTTGTTTCAAAGTAAATTATCCTTCAAAGTAAAAGTTGCTGAATTTACCACCTGAATTTTGGTCCTATTTTCACTACAAATTTTGTTGGTATATCTTTTTCATAATGCATAATGAAAAGATATTCAGCAAAATTTTGCAGCAAGAATAGGAAAAAAATGCGGATCGCAAATGCACTCAGCAATTTTGCTTTGAAAAATTATGTTTTAATGTGTAAAGTGTTCCGTCATTATTACTCTGGACTGCGAGCCGAACACACATCTTGAAGAGTTGTCGGATACGGGTGGTAGCTCTGTGGCTTTTCTAAGTGTACTCAAGCTTTTCTTTTTAACCTTAACTTGACACGTTCATTTATACGCCCAACTGCCTTTGCGAAATGGCTCTTTGAATGTCTTAGCCGACCATCTCGTTATTCACTTGTAGAACTCCACCATAATCACAGTTAATTACTTGTTATCGCTATTTCTCAGAAAGTAACTGAAGGGAAAATTCCTATATTCCAATTTTGATATGTTTGATCCCCTAGGCCTCCCTTCCTCGATACTCCAGCGGGTTCCGATTCATCTTTACGAATCTCTTCACCCTGGGTCTAATCTCATAAAGAAATAATTTGAAGGCTAGCTCAGCGGAAAACATCTGAACAATTCACAGGGCAGATAAAGATTTTCTTTGAAAGGACTCTCAGAGAGCCACGACGCGCTTACTTCAAAGCCACACAGTCAAATACGGTGAACCGATAAACGGCTCTTTTTATGTACATCAGTTGCCTCCAGTTTTACTATTATATATAGTCGAGGGGTGTAGAGATCGTAAGTGATCGGAACCCCTCGAATATCGAGAATGCTAGGGTCCTTGTTGTGCATATTGCATTTTGACCAGTATGACCAGTTGCATCGTCGAAGACCCACGGGTGATCGCACTACACAACGCTACGTATACACTTATTGTAGCGTAGTGTAGTGCGATCACCCGTGGGTCTCCGACGATGGACCAGTTGAGGAAATCGAAACTTTCACAGCATTGACCTTATATTTTATAGCGTCCCAGAAACAAATGTGTTCAGTTCCCACGTCAACGTATTGACATGCAGCACTCGGTATTTTGAACGAATATATAATATACGTAATCGGCCGCCTACTACAGTACTTTGGCACTATATTTTTCACTATATATTTCCTGTGTGTTTGGTGGTTTTTTTGTTGGTTTTTTATTTTTTTTATTTTTCTGATCTCGTCTATAGATCAATTTTTACCAAACTTGGCAAACAAATAGAAAAATTATGTACACTCTCAGCTCATAATATTTTTTTTTTTTAATTTTCCGATGATTCGTTTTAACAATATCACTTTTTTGTGTGCACCGCTTCAACTTTTTGACGTCATTTCCTTCATTGTTTTAACCAAAAATGACAACGAAAAAGTGTTGCTTGCTGATAAGTCAAGGTTTTCAAAAAAAAAGGAAAAAAAAACACATAAAGTGAAATTATTATGTGCTGAAAGTGAAAGCATTTCTCACTGGGGGCCAACTCAATGAAAATGGATATTGTCATACATTTTTTTGTATTTGATGGATGGGCTGATGAGTATATATGACAGTCATGTGATTTTTTTTCCAAAATACCAGATTTGAAAAATTGTTAAAAAATCGGGATATTTAGCCTACTATAAAACAGAGAAAGGGACGACAGTCGCCATATTGGATTTTTTACCCCCACCTCGATTAAAGTTAATTTTTTCACAATAGTATACCTTTTTTCCTAGAGTCATAGTCACGCGTCAGTCCTCAGATAATCCATAATCACACACATACTATGCAAAAACATATAAACGATGTCTATATAGTCAAACGCAATATTTTAATCCAAAATTACCGGCGCTTTCTGACTTATGACATCGAAAGCAACGTCCTAGTAAAGAGCGACTAGAGTGACTTCCTCTGCAGTGTAATTGAATGGGTTTAATGAGAAATATTCCGATACGTTTGTTTCGCGGAAAATTTGAATATTAAAACGTATCGGAATACCTCTGACTAAATCCATTGAATGACATTGCAGGGGAAGTCACTCTAATCGCTCTTCAATAGAACGTTGCTTTCGATGTCACAAGTCAGAAAGCGCCGGTAATTTTGGATTAAAATATTGCGTTTGACTATATAGACATCGTTTATATGCTTTTGCATGGTATGTGTGTAATTATGGATTATCGGAGGACTGATGCGTGATTATGACTCTAGGAAAAAAGGTATACTATTGTGAAAAAATTAACTTTAATCGAGGTGGGGGTAAAAAATCCAATATGGCGAGACTGTCGTCCCTTTCTCTTTTTAAAGTAAATATCCCGATTTGTTGATAATTTTTCAAATCTGGTATTTTTGGAAAAAAAATCACATGACTGTCATATATACTCATCAGTCCATCCACCAAATACAAAAATGAATGACAACATCCATTTTCATTGAGTTGGCCCCAAAAAGTTGAAGCGGTGCACACAAAAAAGTGATATCAAGTTAAAACGAATCATATGGAAAATTAAAAAAAAAATATTATGAGCTGAGAGTGTACATAATTTTCTATTTGTTTGCCAAGTTTGGTAAAAATTGATCTATAGACGAGATCAGAAAAATAAAAAAAAATAAAAAAACCAAAAAATTTTTCCAACAAAAAAAACCAAAGCACATTTTGGAAAATATATAGTGAAAAATATAGTGCCAAAGTACTGTAGTAGGCGGCCGATTACGTATATTATATATTCGTTCAAAAATACCGAGTGCTGCATGTCAAATACGTTGACGTGGGAACTGAACACATTTGTTTCTGGACGCTATAAAATATAAGGTCAATGCTGTGAAAGTTTCGATTTCCTCAACTGGTCCATCGTCGGAGATGATCGCACTACACTACGCTACAATAAGTGTATACGTAGCGTTGTGTAGTGCGATCACCCGTGGGTCTTTCGACGATGCAACTGGTCATATTTGGTCAAAATGCAATATTTGCACAACAAGGACCCTAGCATTCTCGATATTCGAGGGTTCCGATCACTTACGATCTCTACACCCCTCGACTATATATATAATAGTAAAACTGGAGGCAACTGATGTACATAAAAAGAGCCGTTTATCGGTTCACCCCGTATTTGACTGTAATGGCTTTGAAGTAGGGCGTCGCGCTCTCTGTAGTCTTCAAAGAAAATCTTTTCTGCCCTGTGATTGGTCAAATGTTTTCCGCTGAGCTGCCTTCCAATTTCATTATGAGATAGTCCAGGGGTGAAGAGATCGTAAGTGATCGGAACCCCTGGAGTATCGAGGAAGGGAGCCTAGGGGATCAAACATATCAAATTGGAATAAAGATCCCTTCAGTACTTTCTGAGAAATAGCAAAACAAGTATTAACCATGTGATGATGGTGGCCTATAGTGTATATCAGATGGTGGGCTAAAAATCAAAGGCCATTTCGCAAAGGCAGTGGGCGTTAAATGACGTGTCAAGTTAAGGTTTAAAGAAAAGCTGGAGTACACATAGAAAAGCCACTGAGCTACCACCCGTATCCGACAACTCTTCAAGATGTGTGTTCGGCTCGCAGTCCAGAGTAATATGACGGAACACTTTACACATTAAAAAACATAATTTTTCAAAGCAAAATTGCTGAGTGCATTTGCGATCCGCATTTTTTTCCCTATTTCTTGCTGCAAAATCTTTTTGCTGAATATCTTTTCATTATGCATTATGAAAAAAGATATACCAACAAAATTTGTAGTGAAAATAGGACCAAAATTCAGGTGGTAAATTTAGCAACTTTACTTTGAAGGATAATTTACTTTGAAACAAAATGTGTTCTTAATGACTTGGCAACCGCAGCTTCCAACTTTGAATACGGTTTTTTGTGGATAAAAAGAAAAAGACCCGCTAATTTTATAGTTTTAAATCTCATTTTTTATTTATTTCACAAAGGCAAATATTAGCACCATTTTCATTATAAAACGACACTTACATTCCATTTCTATCACGAATAGCACTAAGAGACAAATAACTAAACCATTGCCAATGAGCACTGCGCAAAAGGTCTCGTAACATAGTACAATAAATGATTGTGATGTCGTTATGTTCAGGCACAGAAAATGTTTGTCGATGTCGTCGATATTTCTATCTTTCTTAAACACCTGTTTAATTCTCCCTGAAATACTGGGAACTAATGAAAATGAATCAGTTATGAATGAATTAAACTTCACAATTAATTGTCACACCACATATTGCAGAAGTAAGCAAGTTTCGCAGATGAGTCAGTCTTTCTTCAACACAGACGAAATCCTTTTTCTTGAAAAAGTCACACTCCGGGTAAGATGCGAGGTTAACTTAGAAACTGATCGAATTTTCCTTGTCATTTTGTTGATTCTCATCGGACTGACACCAAGGTTCCCAGGAGACACAAGTTCGGTAAAACAAACACTTTCTCGAAGCAAGAACACTTCCGGTGTGGTAGGTCTATAAATGAAATCGTTCCCTGTTTCCCCGATACACTTTGAGCATTTCGGGATTTTACCTGTAGACATTGGAAACCTTTCTCCGACAAACGCCTTCCGTTTGATCACGGGGATCGTGGATTGTTCATTATCTACATGGTCTGAATCAATCAACCCCACTAATTGGGACTTTCTATCAACGTCACTTCCGGTTTCTTGCTCTGCAATGACACAGTTGTCAGAAGATTCACTGTCACATACTACAATGTCAGTTATTTGATCTTCATGATCTACGCTTCTTGTCTCGTGTTGTAACATTAGTGCTATAGTATTAGTCGAAGCAGCGTCAACACTCTTTGGAAGTATTTCCGGCTGTACACATTCTCCATTTCCGGTAAACTTGTCTTCCTGACACACATTGTTGCCCGTTGATCCTTCTGTTATTACTTTCCTATTTCGGCGAACTTTCCCTAGACGTGCCCGGATCTCCCTATCCCTCTGTCGGAGAGTTTCCGCCCTCCTCCTGATGACAGCCAGCTTCCGTTCCGACATTTTCCCGTGGACATTAAGACTGTTGTAGTTCTGTTCTGTGTCTGGAATGGACAAGGTCATCTTTACATCTGACGATACTTTTGGTTCACTGAGAGATTTCCTTATCTTGATTCCAGTTTTTAACTTTATATCAATGTAATCCTGAGATCTGGGCACGACATGTTTCAGCATATTGATAAGGTTTTGTAATATCTAGTAAAAGTCAGAGACGCTCACAACTCCTATATAACGTTAGATTTCACAGGCTGTTCACAACGTCTGGTATTGATAGTTTGAAATGTTGTAGATAATCCAGTGAATGATATTGAGAAGAAAAAGTGGACGCGCTTATATACGGAACGGAACGGAAACGGCCATTGACACGAGTACAGTTCGCCTAGGGCAGTCATGTGGTCAGCGCACGCGAGTCGAGTCCCTCATGGGGATGGGCAGGTGACATTAATTATTGACATGACCATTTTACATATTGACCGTGTAATTAATTAGGATAAATAACGGGTGTACGGTTCTGTTTTTACAGGAAACGTACGGTGGTACGTACCTGTGACAACTAGAGTGGAACGTCGTAAATGGCAATTAGAGTGTAATGATAGAGAGATACCAAGATTAGGACAATATTAATTGAACATGTCATCAAATTGGGTCTGTTTGAAATTAATGATGCTACACCGCTGACGAATGGTATTTTTTGCTATCCACAAATAGGAGAAGACAAGTTGTTATTTTTCTTCAGTTATTACAAAAGTTATTTATTTAACATCGCTGAAAAGTTTGCGCTTCTATTTTACTTTTAATTATGTAAACAAATTAAACTAAAAAAAAATAATTTGTCCCGAAACAAATACATGGCACCATGTATTGAATGGTATGAAATACTGATTGTACAGTTGTACATGCACCAAAAGCAAAATATTTTTTATATGTATTTTTGTGTTAATTAGACACATATACACAAATAAACATCACTATTGTTCAAATGACGATTTTCGTTTCTGTCGGCGGTGGTTTGAGTTCTCATAAAATTAAGTAACATCTGGAAATATTGATTTAAAATTATTCTTTAAGTAACTGTGAAACAAATTTGATAAATTTGTTGAGTTATAATAGTTATAAGTTTACTGTTATTACTACACTCATATTCATTTCCATAACAATCTTAATAAATAAATGAAATGCTACATTTGTATTTATAATGCGGGTCGACTTATGTTTCCGGTGTCCTCTTAATAACCGTGCGGTACTTGACTATCACTATATATACCACACAGCGAAATAAACCTTCATTGTAACAAAGATTTACACGGGGCATTTATCTTATGTTATAACACGGGGAAATTATCTAGTGTATTTACACTGGGGCATTTATCTAATGTTATAACACGGGGCATTTATCTAGTGTATAGACTACACGGGGCATTTAACTAGTTTACTAATGTTATAACACGGGGAAATTATCTAGTGTATTTACACTGGGCATTTATCTAATGTTATAACACGGGGCATTTATCTAGTGTATTTACACGGGGCATTTAACTAATGTTATAACACGGGGTATTTATCTAGTGTATTTACACGGGGCATTTATCTAATGTTATAACACGGGGCATTTATCTAGTGTATTTACACACGGGACATTTAACTAATGTTATAACACGGGGAATTTATCTAGTGTTATAACACGGGGAATGTATCTAGTGTTATAACACGGGGAATTTATCTAGTGTTATAACACGGGGAATTTATCTAGTGTTATAACACAGGGAATTTATCTAGTGTTATAACACAGGGAATTTATCTAGTGTTATAACACGGGGCATTCATCTAGTGTTATAACACGGGGAATTTATCTAGTGTTATAATACGGGGAATTTATCTAGTGTTATAACACAGGGAATTTATCTAGTGTTATATGGCACTAAAAAAGGGGGCAACGGTTCCGTTATACAAGAAGACATAACATGAATATACCGCAGTCTCCCAAAACACGCACCTCGCACGGCATACACGCGGCCACACCGCGTGCATGGGGGGGCCGTCCTTACATGACCATAGCTGTTAATAGGACGTTAATTAAGCAACACAAACAAACAAACTAAAACAAAAAACGGACGAATGTATCTAGTGTTATAACACGGGGAATCTTAACATTGATCTAGTGTTATAACCTTGTTCTTAAGGCAGCCGAAAAAATTAGATCTTGTCGCGTTTATATCGTAATTTTAAATAAACTTATATCTTTTTTCACTCGGAACGTTTCGGCCCTCGGCCCCCATACGTTTACGAAACAAAAAATTCAACATTTTCTTAAAAACAATAATAACAAATGAAAATTCATATCGATGTCCTAAAATGAGGTAACAACATTAAACAAATGCAAAATCAGCGGCGTAGCTAGGTTTTGGGAGTAGGGGGTATGAGGGGCTTCGCCCCGCCTCCTTCACCCCAGAAGTTGACTGAAAATTGTTACAATGTAGTAACCATTTTACCTCTATGGTAACTATTAACGGGTATACGAATGGTTAAATTGAGGTCATGATATTTAGGTGATAACCATGGAAAAATATTACACAAAATTAGAACATCGGTAATTTTATATACATATAATCGTAATATACTAGACTTCCCTGACCGGTGCTCGAACAAAAAGCACGGATTTTGGCTGTAAAAATAAAAATAATAAACAATGTTTGAATTTTGTGTTATTTTAACTGAGGACAAACTTGTGGCGAATATTTTCAACAAAATTAAAATTAAGTTCACGTGCTGCTTTGTTTACCACGGCGAGTCAAAGACTACTGTCAAAATGGCGGAAATTGCGTAAGAAGGGACCAGTACTCGAACACCTCAATCAATTAAATAAACATTTTATTGACTACAGCAGATTTTTCTACCTAATGCACACAACCTGTTCATATTCCACAAAAAACCCGTATATACTATTTCGTGAGTAATACACACGGAAATCATGGATTATCACCCGTTTTTAACGGGGCGGGAAGGAACCAAAATTGGAAAATTAACTTTTTGTTTTCGTTTCTAAAACCAAAAACATGTTGCAAGTGCTATTTTAGATGTTTTGCTATTATTTTAACATAATTATTTGTTTTCAGAATATCTCTAACTTATTTTGGTAAAATGTAAGCGTTTGCCGATTCAAAATCCACATTTGCTTGAGGGATTTTGGTGAAGTCTAATATTGTCTTCGACATGATTCAAACATAACCACATTTAACATTGGTAACCGGTGAATTTATAGATTATTCTACCTGAATGGCAAATCTTCACTAAGTCTTTCAAATGTGCTGCACAAAGTTAAGTTAGTTATATTCTGCAGCGTTATGTGTTTCCACATGCACATATATTCTGACTGTACTAAAATGTTACTCAGGTTTTTTTTTTTTTTTTTTTTTTTTTTTTCATGGAGCATGCAAGCATGCACGGGCGCTACACCGCTGACGTCGGACATCGAAAATGTTCAGACAACGATTCCATATATATTTTATAATCAGAGATCACATGATACAGATCGATATAGTGTTTGCCTCTTATAGGAGTTACCTCCCGTGAACCTATATCTGACTACTCTCGTTATTAGATAAGAATTGTTTTATGAAAGATTGTTTAAAAATATAAAAGGCAGATATTGTCTGTATGTTTGATGGATATCCATAAATCATGGACATACATATACATATACCAGCACGATTTGCTCATTTTAGCCAGAAGGAAAACGTAAACAAACACATGTGCGCTTACGCTAGTTACCTTGATCACCACGTGCAGGACGTGTGGACGTCAGTCACGTGATGCGATTCGGAATTCCGACAAAACCCGAAGGTACTGAACATGGCGGTGATTGAAGGCGTTTTATTCAAAACCAGGAATATATGATCCCTAGATTTCGGCTCTCTTACAGGCTGACATATGGTTTTGGGGAGCTTAATCATTAAGTTACATGTCCATGTTCAAATATCAAATATTAAAGCGACATATCGTTACAATGAAAATTACCAGAAATACAACTTTAAAGAAGCTTTGTAATTTAAAGTTAAGAAAAACAAATCTTCAGTAATAGAATAATAGATGTATGGAATCATTTCTGCAACATATATAATAGATGCAGATACAGTATACAACTTTGAAGCAATGTAAATAAACACTGGAAAACATTGATAAACATGTACTAGTTATCGATCATTTCTTTATTTGTGTGTACATGTACATATATATATTGATGGTAGGGTATAGAGGCTTCCAGCCTACATCCATCAATTTCCTTAAAGATCCTAATAAATTTTATATTGTTTATGCGGTTAAGATCAGATTTATCAGACGAAATTTGAATTTACTGTCTGACAATGTCAACTGAGGACTCTAAATGCCATTCTTATTCTTCATTGTTTATAGACACGAGTTTCCTGTGAAAAACATTCCGCCTCGGAAAACAAACCTGTTGTTTTACACTAATAACACAATATAGCCATATATCTATCGACGTGCCATGATGCCACGTGCCCACGAGGAACTAATTATAATTACCTCGTGTACATGCTGACCGCTGACCCGGCCCCCGGGCGTGTGCTACTCAAGATCAATGCCAATATAATGACAGTGCCGTGAAGGGTGCGGTATAAAACCACGGCCGCTCCCAGAATTAAACATCACACTCTCTGCAATATTTCAAAGTCTTCTATAAATTGTATACATTTCTGTTAAAAATCATCGCAATTAAGAAGTTGACTTTTCTGGAAAAGAATATATCAAATAGTGGACTTGTATCATCAAAACGTGTACGTATATCACTATATATTATAGTTATAACCATGTTGAAGCACGTAGTGGACAGACCGGGGAACCAACAAAATGGTTCTATCACATTAAAAACAGGAATTAAGTTTCAAAGGACAAACGCGACTTCATTACGAGGATCAATATCATCGCCACTTTTAAGGGTGACAGCCGGAATCGCAGAAAATGAACAGAATTACAACGGACTACACTTCCACGCCAAAATGTCGGACCGGAAACTCGCCGTGATAAGAAGAAGAGCGGAAACTCTTCGACAGAGGGATAGAGAGATCCGTGCACGTCTTGGGAAAGTTCGCGGCAATACCAAGGTAATAACAAAAAGTTCGTCGGCGAATCAAGTGTGTCTGGATGGCAAATCTGTATTCGATACCGGAAGTCAACAACCGGAAGTGTTTCCCGCTACGGCCTCTAATAATATAATACTTATGCTAAAGCAAGAAACCAGAAGCGTTGATCACGATAATCATGGCAGTCGTATCGCGGTGTGTGAAAATGAATCAACAGACGACATGATAAAGTTGGACATGGGAACCGGAAGTGACGTCATTGGAAATGAGAGGATGGAATGCGATACTGTGGGTAACGAGAATTCGACAATAGGAAGCAGACATGAGCACAGAGAGTTACGAATACCAGCTAAATACCAAATCCAGACAACCGACGATACATTTCGTGGAGATGAAGAGTTGAGTCGTCCTATGAAAAATATAGCAAATGCTAATGTCGAAAAGGAACTTTCCAGAACTCCCGTGATCAAGCTCAAGGCGTTTGTCGGAGAAAGGTTTCCACTGTCTTCAGCCAAATTCCCGAAATGTTCCAGATGTGTCAGAAATACAATCACTCCTAGACGTATTAAGAAACCGGAAATTAGCCCTCTTCGAGAGAGTGTTAGTTTCGCCGAACGTGTGTCCCCTATGAACCTTGGTGTCAGCCCGATGAGAATCAACAAACCTTATAAAAAGTCCCGATCGGAGTCCTCGCTAACCTCACATCTAGCTCGGACTGTGGCTTTTTCTAAGAAGAGGATTTCAAAGACGATTCTAAATGTGTTGAAGAAAGACTGACTCGCCAACGAACTGTGGTTACCCCTATAATATGTGGTGCTACCATTTATAGTGAAGGTTTTGACTTTTCTTGTGAAGAAGTGGACTGATTTATACATAAAATACCCAGATATAATCGAATTTTATAAGTACAAGTACATCTGATGTATGTGCTTTCATAATACAAAAGACATTTTGCCCTGTTGACACTTTAATGTACCTGTATATATAATGTGCTTTTATACCAATTATTAAATGACCTTGCTCTTTAATCTATATTTCAAGTTTTTGTTGTAATTTACTTCGTGCAATTATAGCTGACAAACGGCAATTGTCATGCCAGGTTTTCTTTTGCCTATTATTGGCGCATCTTACGTCAGATGCCCAGACAGAACTTTCATAAGCATTTACAAGAAAGATAAAATCTATTATACATTACGTATAAACAAACGAGATACATTGTATACATATTTTGGAGTGTATATGAAAATATTTGGTCACAATTGGTTTCACTCTCGGAATTGGTCATAGAGAGCCTGGCATCAATTTTACATTTGCGAAGCAATGCAAAACTTGTACTATCATTCAATTCTCTTGTTTGACACAACAAATGGTGTGACTTTCCATGAATGAATATCCTGAGAGTCCACATCCTACATATCCGATCTGGTATTCGAACGCTGGTCCTCTAGGTGTTATGCAAGTCAAAGTACGCCAAATGAGCTGCGAGTACATGAAATGAATTCTGTTACAACAAAATATTTTTGTCTTATTCAATTTTCTTTAAAATGTTAAAATTTATACATGTTTCTTTTCAAACTGTGTTATTGCAGATGTATATAGAAAATTGGGTTTAAGTAATTACATGTAATTAATGATATATAAAAATGACTACATCGAAACTGCTTGTTTCTTTTTGAAAATAATTGTGAGATATAATTTGATTGTAACAGTGCATGCTTAACTAACATTAATACGAAAGGAAAACATACTGAAAAGTTGCTAAATGTTCGTGGGGTTTTAATTTCACTGAATTCGCAGATTCATCCGAAGTCGTGCACATACAAAATCGTTGTTTGACATAATTATCAGAGGATGTATTTTACAATCGTGAAATTGAACAATCATACAATATATAGTGACATCTGTGCAAACAGACAAACATATATCGATTATCAACGTAATCTAATAATGTTAGATGCTGATATTGAGGAATTTCTGATAGACAATTTTGACACGACACAATGATCCAAAGAGTCTCGTCCAACATTATATTGTTGAAGTATTATCAACGTTAAAAGTGATGAAAGTTTCCGCTATCTGTTTGGCCGTATGCGGCCTTTTATGAATTATCTGCTCGGACCGACTAGGCTGTGTATGTTTCAGGGTTTTTAGGGTCAGAAGTCAGGCCTTCGGGCTAAAAGTCGGACATGCATATAATGTCGGTAATTACTTGTGACATATATCTCCAATTACAGGCATGTTTTGTGTGATGACAGTTTTTGTTTACAAACAAAAATATTAGCATCAAAGAATGTTATACACGGGAAATACTGAGCAGGAACGCGGGACACGAAAAGTCCTTTTTAGTGCGACACAAGTCCCATATTGATATACGTAAATAAAACAATGGAAAAATAATCTAATCTATATAAAACAATTTCTACTCTAGACATCATATAAAACTCCTGGCTTACATGTTTATCTAAGTTCATTGAGCGCTAGCAAACCTACAGACATTGAGGTGGTAAAAATGGCGGTCATTTGATGTACAGGAGACCCCGAGTCGATGAAAAGTTGACGTGAACATACAGTGTTGTATATGGTCCCATGGCGTTATTGTGTATTCGCCGTGCATTAACAGTTTTGTACGAATTACAACAAAGGCGCCGAGAACAATGGAGTATCTCTTGGTCATATTAGGAGTTTCTGTTCTTAGTAAGTATTAAAGCTTATCTTTGTATGTTTGTTCATATTTACAGTATTATTATTAAAACAAATATATTTTGATTTATTGCATTTTTTGTTGCAGCAATATCAAAAGAGGTTTGATCATACTAATGATATCACTGACGATGGTACGAAATGTAAGACTGCAAACAAGTTGTACTATGTTCATGACTTTTATTTACTAATGTACTCGTATTTTTGTTGGTAAGTTTACTATTTACGGAAAACGTTGTTATGATATTGAATAATTTGTGACCATCCATTTATTAGTCGATGCATCAGCTTGAAGTGAAAAATTAAAAATGGAACCTACTGATGAAAGGTTACTGATGTGTGACTATCAAACAACAGCAGGGATAATACCTTAGTTGTGAAACATGGGGATTTGCTTCGTCATAAAATCTAGTAACACGTTTTATTATTTTCTCTAAAACATATTTTTATTGTATACTACCAACCTTATCGCAAAAATCATTTTAGACTATGGTTTTAAGGAATTATAAACTAACGCAAAGTTCGAAGAATATTCTGTTCGTTTAAACTAAATGTTATAATTAACGTTGATACCCAGATTGTGTGGATTTCTAAAAGTTATTTATGATAACAAAAACATTAAAGATGCTCCACCGCTGACAAATGGTATTTTTTCATTATCAAAAACAACAGCAGACGATTTAGTATTTTTATTCAGTTACAAAAATTACTTACTTACACCCTTACCGCCATTGAAAAGTTTGAGCTTCTGGTTTTACTTCAAGTTAAATGTATAAAAAAATTAAACTAATTAATTGCATCTCGAAAAAATTCCGTTGCACTATATCCATATGGAATGAAGTACTGATTGCTCATGACCCAAAGGCAAAATAAATAAATTTTATATAAATTTTTTGTGTTAATTAGACTTATGTATACACGATTAAACACTAATTATTGTTCAGATGATGAATATCATTTATGCTCTGTCGGCGGTAGAGCATCTTTAAGGTGACTTTTTTTGTTCATATCAATAAAAAAGTTGGAGAAGAGCAATAAAATGATAACTTTAGAGTGAATGCCGTACATCAACACTTTCACGTTGGCAGACATTTTGTTTAAGTTTATTATTGAAACATTACGTTCAGTGACAGAGAGTAAAACAGATAGAAGTTGTGAAATAAAAAACAAAAAACATCTGTATTTTTAGCACATTGGAGACGCATTTGAAATAGTAATGTGTAAATGCATTACTGTATTTTTTAATTTCATATATAAATGTTACGTTACAGTGTTAAAAAGGAATTTCGATGTGAAAAAATTACCAATCTCTAACTAAATAAAAATTAACTCGTTACCAAGTACAAGCGCAGACACGACAGAGAAATTAGAGGTCTATAACGTTAACTCCACCATATCGAAAGTTCGCGATCGGTTTGTACGAGTTGAAGGACACACAAACAGGAATGGATGCATGGGGACTATTAAGTTGTCGTCACGTATTTTTGTTTTATTATATTCTGTTTCAGATCTAATAGGCACCGGGGCAGCACAGTCTAACAATGTAAGTGGTGTTTCACAACCGGAGTCACCAGGAGTTATCGCCCCTCCCCCTCATCCTCCTCCTCATCCTCATCATCATTCTGGTACAGCCAGGAAAGTCAAACGAGCCCATGGGTCTGTAACAGACATCCCCGAGGAACGTGAAATCGGGGAGGACGTGACGACTGTACGGGGTGGAATCCCACAGCCGACACCAGCTGGTAGGGTGATAACGCTAAATCTCTATGAAAAATATTTTGAATTATTTGTTTTATCTGGTGACTTTCTTAGGAAAGATGGCATGTATAGTGACCCCTGTGGAGCAAATCCATACATGAAATGACGTTTTGTCAATTTTTCATGAGAATTTTCATTCAATATCATTCATTTTTTTACATTTCCAGAGGATCCCGTGGAACAACACGATCTCAGCCCAAGCGCGGGAATACATACAACGCCACCTATGAACGTGCACGCATCCACGTACGCGTTCCACCATGCAGGAACGACAATGTCATACTTCGATCAGCACTACACTACAACAGAGGAGGTTGAGCCGGAGGACCAGTTACCAGGTATGTAGGACCAGTTACCAGGTTTGTAGGACCAGTTACAAAGGTTTGTAGGACCAGGAACCAGGTATGTAGGACCAGTTACCAGGTATGTAGGACCAGTTACAGGTAGGTGTGTAGGACCAGTACATGTACCAGGTTTGTAGGACCAGCTTACCAGGTTTGTAGGACCAGTTACTAGGTGTGTAGGACCAGTTACCAGGTTTGTAGGACCAGCTACCAGGTGTGTAGGACCAGTTACCAGGTTTGTATGGATGATTCATTATAAAATGGTAGACAAAAAGGATTCAGTTGTAGGACCAGCTGACCATTCGTAGGAACCATTATCCAGCTACCATGGTGTGTAAGGACCACGGTTTCGCTATATATTTCGTGTAAAATGTAGACAAAAAGCCTTCACAATTACCTGCACACCCGTTGCATGTTGTCGCTATATATTAAAAGACTGTCTCATCCTGTCTCATCCTGTCTCACTTTCTCCAGATTTCTAACGTCTCCATTGACATAACCTCACGTATGGATTTGCGTTGAACGCTTACCCATGTTAGGAATGCTTTGGGTTATGTTCCTTGGCCAAGACAAACCATAGTCTGTAAAATTGCCAGTTTCTGCGTTCGTTTAGCGTTTAGCATAAAAGAAGTGAGACGACTGGTTTGTACGTAGCCAGCACTGTTTCACCCGGCTGGGATGTGTTGTTCCGTATATCTGACAGAATTTGACAACACTATAAAAAGGAAAGAAGTTCCATTTTTACAAGGAGAGAAAACACTAACATACCGCAGTCTCCCAAACACACAGACTACCATCACACGCAGCACATTAAGGGGATACGTTCTATGAATTACCTTAGCTGTTAATAGGACATTAAGATCAGCCAACCAATCAATGGACGATCATACTCTATCTTCTTCTTACAGGAACCGGAAACTGTGTAGAGTTCGACGACATCACCAAGGAACATCACGTCATTATCAGACATGAAAACTGTGAAATGTGAGTGATGGAGTTTATTTCTGATACACTTCTAATATCGTAACCCATCACACTTAAACCAACTTTAGCCACCATTGTCTAGACTTTTATCTTACTGGGTACCCCATTAAGTATGTTGCATATGTGCTCTATAATTGAATTATCACAAATTATTTAGCCAAAAGTATATTTTGAATGCGAAATACCTGCATTTGAAAATGTAATACTTGCAATAGACAACTGTATTGAAACTAATGGAACATCTCACATTATTTAGTTAAAGACGTCTTTATGACGTGTTAATGTATTTAACGTGTTGATAATCATTATGACAAAATAATGTATACTTTAGCAAAATCTTATTTATTTTTATTTTTATCATATCCATTAAAACTTAAGATTGCATATCTTTATATTTCAAAGTGTGTTTTTTATTGCTCACATATCTCAAATGTTAATATTATCAGTACCTTGAACCTACAACATAAACTACTATACCCCCTTCACTATTTTGAGGACTACAAATATTCCTCCGCAATTGGTGCTCAATGTCAAACGTATTTGTGTACACACGATTACTATGTAAACATATGCATATATGCTATGTTTATAGCTGATACAACGAAATATCATATACTGCAATATTTGTCTAATGTAATGTTACGTCCTTTCAGATTTATATCTCATGACGATTCCATACGTTGGTTTGGAGAGCCAGGATTAAGGTGAGGACTAACGAGAGAAACACGTCAAAAACAAACTGTTGACTGGTTTGGCGTACTAGGTTTGACGTCCTATATAGTTACTAGTGTTAGTTAAGGACGACCCCATCTGTATGGTATGGAATGGGTAGGATGTGTGAACCTCTGTTAAGGAGGATGCGATATATTTGTGTTGTGTCTCCTTGTAATAGTGAAAGTTTTGCCCTTTTTATAGTGTTATCTGACTGAATTATGCCGCCGGAGATAACGATCAACACACTCCATTACTTAATTACATTATACTAATAATGGGTAAAACTCTGGCCAGTCAGCCCACTTCCGTTATGACGAACGCTCAAACTGAAGGTCAAATGTGAGGCAGTGTCAAGAGAGACGTTATAAAAATATGACGGAAAGACAAGAAAATGATGTCATTGACTAATAATATCTTTCATCACCTATGGGTTGAGATCTCCTGTCTCATCCCTATGAGGGTAAATGATTCTTTTTCTTTTGCTCTCTGCAACACTTTTTGTCTTTCTCTCGTGCAAGTTTAAAACAGAAAAAATCTCACACCCGTAAAATTGCGGATATCTATATCCAGGGTAAGAGAATTATTGATATGGCATTATAGATAGATGTATTTGACGTCATGCTAAAATGACGCTTGTTGTACATGTATATTATAAAAATGTAAGGAAAGGTGATATCGTGCTAAGGTTTATAAGTTGAGACTCTTGTTGATCATGTGACCATTAAATCATTATAACGACCCCCTTTAATTGATCAAAAGTAAAATGAGGACGTCTTCGTGGGAGTGAGATCGAATAATTAAATACTAGCGATTAATGTTTTATTACATATAATACATACCGGATGATTTGAAAAAAGATGTGACGTAAACATTTTGACTCGCTGATTTTATAGTAATAAAAGATATATTTTGAATTCGTATGATTAATGCTCAACACGTAAGCTGTGTTTATCGATGTCGTGTCGCCTTTTTTATTGTTCAGGAAATAAACATCCTAAAGCCTCTCCGGTCAAAGAGATATCATTTAATTAAGTTAGTTTTTGTAAGCATGTTGCTATGTAAATCTTTATGGAACACTCAAATGCCCACTTCCTTTCCGAAACAGCTTTTGATTTTTGAAACTTAAATGTAAAACGAGATTCATAATTTCATAGAGTCGCAAAAGTTATTAACTTAACGTTAATACTACAGTTATTATCACCTTCTGAACAATTTAACCAAACTCAATCAAATTTTAGTTTTCTTATGCTTACCGCGTGACTGAGCCAGATGGCAAAACAGTTAAATGAATCTTCACTGTTAACACATTGTAGAGTATGCAGGGAATCTTGCATTTGTTTGATGCTGTGATCTCATCTTAGGCCATCGATAGTAATTTACTTGTGTTATTTTTTGCTTTTAAGATACTTCATGGGGTTTGTTTCCGACAGATATTGGGCGTTTAAGATGCAAAACTATTTATTTGTTCGTTTTGTTTTAATGATGAATTATACAGGTATGTATTTTGATCTAATCGTTTACATTTACATTTCAGTCCACCCTCTGTATACGTCAGAAACTTTGTGTGACCGGGTGAAAATCTGACAGAACGCCTGATCTTTTAGAAACAGAACGAAATGTCTTTAGAGCAAACAAGCCATAATTTGTCACTTTCTTTGATTTCAAACTGTTTACATCAAGTGATATTGTATTAAGATAAATAACTATACAGTACTAGTATTAACGGCTATTGTCATGAGTAATAGGCGCCTTTTAGTGTGGAAGATCACGAGTTGTTGATCTAGATAAATAAACTAGTAAAAATATTTATTCTACCAGAGTTTTGTCCCTTTTCTAGTTTCGAGCTATTCAATAAAGAGGGCGGAAAGACTGGCCTTTTCAAATTAATCCAGGACAGTGGCGACCCACTTTAGAGAAAATATCTATAAAACTTCGTACGTACAATATAATGTTAATTTTTTAAACTAAAAAAATGAAAAAGTTAAAATCTTGAGGATTATAGTTGTGTATTTTCATCAAATAATTCAATTTCATTGGTCATATCTTAAAGATATAATTTTGTTTGCCCATAAACTACGGAAAATCTTTTTATGTATAATATATTCTTAAATTCTTAAACTAAAAAATGCAGTTTTGCTTCATTGGCTTAAAAATAATTTACTTTATCAGCCCATAAAGGAAAAAAATGGCGTCGCTGTTTGTAACGTTGATTCTGATTGGCTGAGATAATGGCGTAATGATTTCATAGACAAAAGAGTCCCCAAAATGAATTTTAAATTTTTGAAGAGATTATCTATTATGAATTGAATTATATAAGGGTTAATTTGAATATATTTTTAATATGGAAATATAACACAAAAATCTAAGTGTACACCCATATTTTTGCGTTATCTCTCCATAACATAAAAATCATTTCATGTTAATCTTTAAATAATAAAATCCCATGCTGAAGTTTGTAGTTGTGTATTTGGCCATCAATAAATCAAATTCCATTGGTCATATTTTAAAGATATAAGTTCTGTTGGCCCAAGTATGAATTACGGTCAATTGACCTTTGTTCGAACCCAAGTTTTTAGCATAAAATGTGTGACATCCTGTCTATTTTTTCTCTGTAGGTTGGTATGGGAGAAAACATTTTTTTTTATTGCATGTCTGTGTATACGTCAGAAAGATGATATGGTTATGTAAGCATTAATGAGACCGATCAGACAACTTACACTTTTTTGTATCATACCAAAGTTCATTATCTTTTATTGTCAAGTGTCTGGGAACTCGGTCAGATTTCTAATGTACTTTGTGTGCATGTTAAGTAAAAGTTCCACTACGATCCATTCATTATACGAATAAACTAAATAAACGCTAGAGTGACAACATGCATAATGGAAGCCAACGTTTTAGGCCAATTGATGGTTGAGATTTATAAGTATAAGTAGTATAGACTGTGTGTGGAACACAAACATCCAAACATAAATATATAATGCATTGTACTTATGGGACAAGGAAGTAATTCCAACCGTGTGGACTAAACAAAATTGTCAAATTTTCGTTTTCGAGGCGATCTGCCCCTTTATGAAAAGACATACAAAACGAACACGATACATAATAGGATACGAACAGTAATGCGGGACAAAGTAGACAAATAGTTATAATGCATTGTACTTACTCATTATAAACATATTTTCCGCTGTCTCGGTATTGCATTGATCTTTACTACTACGTGTATTTACATGCGAAACTTTCAAAATGAATCATATACTAAATGTTGAAATTTAAGTGATGACAGAATGGTGATTTCGAACTATTTAGAACTATATGTTCTTTATTTCAAAAAACCTTTCTTTTAAATTTTTAGTATGAAGAAAATACTAATAGCGTTGACGTATAAACGTGATAATTTCGTGGGGAGATACATTTCGCGATTTCGTTGGAGACACATTATTTTATTAGTGACATCAAAAATCAACTCGAGAAATAATAAGTGATGGCTATATATACATTGTACCACTACTCTCTTTATTTACATAATTATGCTTATGTCATTGCGTTTAACAAAATTACCGTAAATGAATACAAACCTGAGTGCCAGGCAAGATTACATTTGCAGTTTTAAATTCACGTTTCGATTGTTGCATTACTTATAATCTAATGTGTAATAAACATACGTCTTTGCTTACTTTTGATCTTTTCACGATTTGGCTTTGATTTCGCAGTAAAAACGTTTCTGGTCTATGTAGACTGATCATTCAAAGGTTGATCGATTTCAAAATAAATAATAAAGCGATGTTATTTAACTTATACAAAATTCTCCGATTATTTAGATAATCAACAAAAAGAAAGATGTCTTACTGTAAATAAACAATAGATTTAATCACAGACACTCTTATACAGTACATCTTATTGAAAAGGCAAGGGCTAGGGAGCAAACGATACTCAAGTTACGTATATATAAACAGATCGAACATACAGTACTTGCATGTTTTCTGAACTTTTCTGAGCTATATCTTTCGTCTTTGCATGCAGTATATATATTCATACACCACATATACGGTAAACAACACGGTTTGTCTCACCCGCGACAAAGGCAATGGGAAGTGACATTGCCAAAAGTTGTAAATCTACTAACGCAGATCAGCAGGCGTGTACCTTTTTATCAGATATGTTACTTTGACAGACTCTGTCGTTACATATCACAGCGAGTAACCATAAATATACTCTTCTTGTGAAAAATCACATATGGGCGGATCAAAAAAAATCACCTTGACACGATTCTTAGCCATTCCTTATAGATTGATTGATATGGTGTGAAATTGTTATAGCATAATCTAAAACATATGACCAGTTTAATCCATTGTTATTATTATCTCAAACCATCTTTAAGCGTTTCAACATGCGGATTATACTGTTTGTACCACACTGACTACGGTAGTTACATGTAGACCAAAGTAGCAACCAACAATTAAATTCGAAAAACTCGACAACGAACATGCGAAGGTAGATTAATCATATAAATATATGAATTGAACACGCTTTTATCGCCGTCAACGGTGTTTGTGAACGCAAATAGGAATATATATTTTTACATATTCAATGTTGCGCGCGATCCGTACATTTCTATTGCATTGAAGATTGGTAATAGGAGATTTCAGAAAAGATGGCGTGACGTCACAGAAAAGGTTACATCCGGGTCCTCAAAGGTACAAACACGGTATGGCAACTAAATAAAAACAATAACAGATACGTACATCCCTCCCTGATACACAATCGATACGTTGACAAAAGTATACACTTTCATACTTGCAAATTCTGATTTCAAAATAGTTTCTTATTGTTTCAGAGGTTACAGACATTTATATTTACAATTGTTTATTGCTAAATATATTTGTTTAGATTTAGTGTTGAAGCCAGCTTGCGAAGCGGTGCCGGGCCGTCACACGTACCCGCTTTTTGTTCACACGTAGAAATCCATGTTGTGAAAAAGTTATGAATAAATAATTGATTTCAATGTATCATATTTCTGTTATACACGAAAAATCTGTTCATAACACTATTTAATATAAATATAACGAAATGTGAACCACCTGGCCCAGAACCTCGGCCGCTCGTGCATTGCTTCGAGCTGGAAGATCACCTCGGCTGGCAAAACAGCCGATAGTAGGGAAATTAATACATATTGATACGTAATTACCAACAGGCAATATCTCAATATGTACTTGTGAAAAAAATAGTATATATATTTTCGTTCTATTTCCTCAATGTCAATAATAATATTTTAAATGAATGTTATGAAACCACCGTTACACATAAATACAATTGTACGTAGACGATATGCCCGATATCTCGAAAAATAAAATAGTGTCGTTCCATTTCATCGAGTTTATTTTTTTATTATTTTTAATCATTTTACATGTGCCGTTATGTTAAGTCCCCCAAATTGAGGTGATATACATCGAAATAATTCAATACATGTTAGATAGACAACGTTTAGATTTATGAATATAGCTACAATGTAGATCGTAATTACTATAAATGCCGACCAGACACATTGCGCATGGCTTTGGAGAATTCTAAAATACTCGAAGTTTTGTTTAAAAATATGATAAAAAGTAACTATAAAATGACTCATTTGAATGTTATAAACTAAAAATCTCAAAATTTCTAACGAAAAAGTTAACCAGAATACATAATTTTGTGACTATGAAAAATGACGAAATTCGGGATCTCGGCAGTACTGTACGTAATGGCTGCAGTGCGCTTGGGGTATCTACGAAGGCAAATTTTAATTTGGTCATAATCACACACTTCGTAAGGTGATTTGTTTTACCAAGTAAGACTTAGAAAACAGTAATTGCTTATTAAAATATCAGTATAATATTTGGGGAAACTTGGAATTTAATTTGTAGTTTTCTGTCAATTTTGTAACTTCTGTCAATGTGTTTTTTTACGTAGGTCTAAATGGCGAACCGTTTTTTTTTCTCAGTGGCGGTAGAAAATGGAGTATAAACGGAGTAAAAATATATAAAATACCACGATGTTTATATCTAAATATTATTGTTAAATATTTTTATTTACCCTTTTTATAATTAAAATAACCAATAGTTATCTCCTGGATTGTCGTACTATTTATTAGAATAAAATGTAAACAAACATCGCAAGCGGCTGTTTTCCCTCTATGGTGGTTTATGTGTAATATACGGAGTTGTACCTTTGAGCGCCCGATTGTACTTCGTGTGACGTCAGCGCCATCTTTTCTGAAATCTCTATTAACATTTCTTATTTGTCAAAATGTCTTCAGTTATTTTTATTTCTGAACAGCTCCAATTAAAGATCAAAACTTTCAACTATCACCGAGAATTCAACTACATCGGTTAAGTTTAATGAAAATGAGAGGTGGTTGTTTATGGTCGACTAAACCCCTTTTTCCTGTTGGTGCTTTGATGTTAGATTCGTTTCTTTGCTTCTTAATATACA
>NC_091144.1:21758120-21821536 GCF_041381155.1 Argopecten irradians
AACTCACTCGGTCACATTTTACTGACAACGGATAAAACAAACTAATTGACAGATATCAAGATTATCTCTTTAATAGTCCGTGCCTACATGATGGTTATAGATTTCGGAAAACACTTTGGACTAGTTCATATTGTATATCACAAGACAACTATATTCTATAACTATATTATATTACATGTACATTTTTATTCCTTTCTAAATTTATAAATCACGCCCATATACTGTCCTTTTTACTAGTAGATTTGTGTTTTTACAGTTTTTAATATACAACAAAACCATAGGTACCATAAAAAAGTAAGTATGACTAAGCATATAGATTACATATCACTCACCCAAAAGAGGAAAGAAAAAACGAAAAACATCAAAACAAATAACTTTGTAATGCTAAGTCTCAGTTATGGGAATAAAAATTTTTTATATAATTTATTTGTCCTTCTTGTTTATCATCAGAAATTAAATCTTTGCTATACATATGGTGTGTTGTATATCCATAAGTTGTCTTAACAGTGTCTATTATAGAGACATCTGTTAAACATCACAAGATGACAAATAATTGTCACCAAGTTTCTTTTTGGTTATCTGGCTCAGTCCTTGAATTGAATTTATAATTGTGAAAAATAATACATATTCTTCAATTTCGCATAAATTTTATTTAAAAAAAAAATTGTTGAACAACATCTGACCATAGCCTATATTGAAGTTTTACTCCCTAAGTAACAACTAGTACATAATTCAAAAAACATTAGATTTTTTACAGTGTTGATCTATAATATATAAATCAACTATAAACATCAGTATATAATTAATCGATAAATGAAATTTGGAAGTTTGTGGTTACTCGGAAAATTTTTCAATGATGATTTAATTGCCAAAAACTGTTATACTATGTATATAGAAGATATTTTCCAGTTTTCATTCAAAAGGTTTATAATTTTGAATCCAGTATTCAATGAAAAAGGTTCCCATCCACACATAAAGGTACAGACCAAAAAAATGTCCATTATCGGCTTATCAGCCATTGGTCATTTCCACTCCCCATACTGGAGTTTTGGATTGTATAGCATAAGTAGTTTTACTGTATTGATGCAATTCACTCTGAAAGATTTTTGTTTACAATGCATACATATAGGTAAGTTACATTTAATTGCTAACATCAATAATTAGGTTACTGTTTTTGTATTTTGTATTTAAATTGTAAGATTGTTGTTTAGTGTGCAGAGTAAGCAGAGTAAGGTTATACTTAGGTTAAGTTTACTATATTTAAAAAAAAGTACCTGTATTGATGAAATTCATTCTGAAAGATTTTTGTTTGACAATTACAATGTTATATACATAGCTTAAGCTACATTTAAACTACTATATGATTATATGTGGTTAGAAAATATAGGACATAAATTATAAGAACAATGGTTTATTATTAATCCATCTCTCACAAAATTCATACTTATGTTTATAACTAATAATATTTTAGTAATCATCGATACAAACACAGCTTAGTAATTATTATGTTAAATACATAATGCCATACAAGTTATATTTGTCGAACTTCTTACCCGCCGTTATGTAAACGCTTACACTAATGCTTTAGGAAGCCATAAGCGAGTCGTATGAACTACATGTGCGTTTACTCCCGACGCACAGTTCATCCGTGGATGTTGATGACCTCTAGTCTTTCCTATGACGTACCAGTACACTGTAAATCGAAGTTTCCAATATCAGACATGGTTTTGTATAAATATGAGGTAAGTTCCAACCATTTATCTAGTTTCCTAACGTCTAGCAACTAAGTACGGAGCTAATCAGAGCTAAAACATTTTGGTATTCAGACAGTGTAAAGTACTTACTGAGAAGTTTCACAAGATCGTTTAATCAAAGTAAAACAATATCAATATGTTGGAAACAGTGGTTTTTAATATTTCTTTTTGTTTTTCCTTCTCGTCAATATATGACGTCAGGAAAATGTTGGACGATGTGGTAGTATCAGCGCCGCCTACCCCCGGGATCATTTGGGCTAAGGCCATTAATAGGAGAAACTGTGCAGCTTGCAATGCAGAAGGTGAGTGTGTTAGAACAATCGTTACATGTGTTACAAAGCATTGTTTAGGTTAGGCGGTCTGTTAAATATCGCTTCTAAGCATTTATTAATCACTAAAAATAGGTATTAAATCTTTACTTTTTACGTCGTTAACTAAAATTTTGTTTTAATATATTTTTTCAATCTTTCTGCTAAACTGTTAATATAGAATTATTACTTTGCAGTTTTCCTTATGTTTGAACGTATCGTTATCAAAATAAACTCAAGAATATGTTGTACGAAAACGGAAGAAAACATGAAAAGTGAATTATATAAAAACAAATTTACATATAAATAAAACTAATTTAGAGGTTCGTTAGTTTACACGGTAAACATTAGTCACCAGGATAATGCAAAAACTAATACCAATTCTTTTGTGATGTTTAATTTTACAATACGTTTCTCAAAAATGTTATAGTGTTAAAGTATAGCTGGTTTAATTATTCACGATGATAAAATGCATCAAAGTCGATCTTGAAATATATTAGCTTAAACAAAATTGTCCCAACCGTTTGAGATGCTCAAGATCACATTACTGCAATGATGTTCTAATAAAACTAATATTAATTTTCAATATCTTATATATATATTTACTACATAACGGATTTTTGGGGGAAATGCAATCTAAAAATCTATCCATGTACAAAACCTATCTATCGATAAATTGGATATTTTGACATATATCTTGTGTCATCAATGCATATAAGTAAGATATAACACATTTTATTGATTTCCAGGGCTACCCTTTTTTCGGAGAGAGACGGAGACTGTATGGTAGAATATTCAAAAACGCATCTCCTAGGAAAACCCAGTCATCCGGGTAACTGGTAACAAAAACGTCCTGTGAGATACTACAAGGCGAGAACAAAACTGATGGAATCAAGCTATCTCATACATCCATTCGGACAATCCTAGGACCCTATGCTTTGAAGTTATGTCCAATGGCGTCCTAAAAAGAGTCGCTAGGTCCAATTGATGAAGGTTATCTGCTCTCCGGAAATTCCTTAGAAAAACACCAAAGTGGATTTGTAGATCTCATCAATTGAAACTCATTATACAGAGATGGTGTTGGGAGCCTTCCGTTGAACATTTATCTTGAGATAAGAGCCCTGTATTACAGAAATGGCAGCAAAGTTTCTAGTGTGACATGAATGTTTCCAATTGATAAAAAAATGGCCTAGAATCAAAGAACTGTACCAAACCTTCACTGATAATATCTTCTCCTGTGCCAATCAACCTACCAGGATTTGGCTTGTATTAAGGGTAGATACGTAACTTCAAGGTAAAAACCATAGATTTAGACTTGTTAGTGGGCAATAAGTTTTGGGGTGAAAACCAGCTAAGTCTAAGTGTTTTCATATTATATAATATATTTTAGTGATTTCGGAAAAAGAATTGCTTGTGTTGCAGTATTACCAGAATTTTGCAAATATCTGGAAGTAAATACATTAGTCAAATGCTAGAGTTACCAGATGCACGATTTAGGTGTATTATCATCACTTATGAACTCGTATACTGTTTCACTATACTGATTAATTTTATTGAATGTTTTACAGGGCTTGCTGCGAAAAAAAGAACTTTAAGAAAAATCTTTGCTTCCCATCTTAAAAGAGAAAGAAGGGAGAAGTAAGCGAACTTCCATCCGTGGGCCTACAGGGCTTACGGTGCTGACCTTGTGGCCGAACAACGCGATACCCGGTGTGGTGATGACAAGTTACTAGACGCCATTGTTGACCTGATGTGGAACGCATGTAGAGACCGTCAGTAGTGGAGCGTTTGTTGAATGTGTACCACCTTACTCCGGTACACGGTGGGATTTACAGAAACTACGTGTGGATTCTCGAAAACCAAAGCAGTGTTAAACTTATCAGGGGCCGAGTTATGTAGATTGTGTGGTTAACGGTAGCTTTTAGAACAAACGCCCCCTGTTGGTGGAGGCTTATCGGAAAAATGATCAAAGCCGTTGTCATGGATGTAAGTGTTACCTCAGTGTTTCTTTGTATGAAGAACATAACTATTTTCATATCAATCTCCGTATAAAAATAATTTTTTAGATCTTAAAATTGGCAAATATAATGATTTATGAACATGCATGTGCCGTCTTTTACGGATGCGTATTTAGGCTCAAATCGGAAAATATTTTTTCAGGATAACCGAAATGTTTTATTTGGCGCCGCCCATTTTAAGGATCTGACGGCCACCAGATAACTTATTTTGCCATATAGTAAATTTTTTCGTCTCTTCTGAAAAAATATTTTTCTATGTGAGCCTAATACACTTTCAGTAGTCTTTGTCCGAGTGTTCATGATATGTAAATATTATACTTTTTCTCATTTTCACTAATGGTTGTCTCCCTTGAAATCTATTCAGGTTAACACATACTTCCTAAAACTGGTCAGTGGGTCTGCGGGTTTCGGGACACTCATGAATAATGACGTCCACACTTAATGAACGACTGAGTTTCAACCCTGACGGATGGCTGAAGCGAGTCGAGTGTGACAATAGGACAAGCATTCCTTCACATTTGGAGGTGGGGACTCGAATATGCCCAGGGAAGAATTATGCTATGGCAGGTTCTTAAACTGTTTACCCGTGAACTTTGTGATAGATATACATGGAACTTTAATACCAAAATACCCAGAACTTGAACCTTTTCCCAGCTCCAAAACCGAAAAAAACCTCTGCTGGCATGTTTCGGTGAAAGTGGACAAATCTCATTAATACCTTAGGTGATAATAAACTTGATACGGTGATATGTTTGGTAATATAAAGTGGACTAGGACCATTGTAAAAATATTTTAGAGAATTCTCACACGGTATTACGAATTTTTCCTACAATGGCATTAATCACTTATGAATAGTTTGCCGACATGAACGACAGACAAAGGTACTAGTAATAACATCATGAGGCGTGGTCATGTATGTGCATACCAGTCAATAACTACATGTATCTTAAGGCATTCAGTTGCACACAACTTTTTTTATTTTTATATTGCTAAGGGTTTTCGTGTGCAATCTATTCTTTTATTTTGCTTATTACCAGAGTTATTTGTACCATAATGGTAGGTACTGATTGGGACGTCAAGTGTTTGCGTGCTGTAACGCCCTCCTCTTTTCGAGGGGAAAAATCGACGTGAATTGTGCTCACAACATAAGATGGTCTTAACAATCGATACCTACCCGCATGGGAGCTAATCCTGCTAATACACAATGAGGGTAATAATTAGATTAAAATCTTCTCTAAAATTGTTACATTTTTATCAAGATACAACGTAATGTAAACGTTGTTCTGTACATTGGTACTACATTTCGTACTCGTTTGGTTACCTGATACATGTACATGCCCATAATATATTTGAAATGGACAATTGCATTTATAATACGTTTGGTTGTGCCTTTAAATATAGGAAAGAAATCATTCGATTTATTGCTATTTTAAATGTGATATAGATGTTCCATTGATTGATAAAGCTGATGTAAGATTTTCATTGATTGATAAATGTTATTTAAGTGTTTATTGGTTGAAAATATAATTTGAAGTATCTACATTGGTTGATAAATGTGTGTGTTTATTGACGTACATGTGTGATTTGAGGGTGATAAAGTGAAACCTGATTGATAAATGTAATATAAGTATGCGGATCTTGATTAATGAATGTAATATAACTGTTAGATGAATGTAATTATGAATTTATTAAGAGCAATGTAAACACAGTGGGACGAAATTCATTTTCTCGTTTCTACTCGAGACCTTAAATTTGTATGAAACATGAATCTCGCTACCGGTGTGATATTTTCATCTTTATTTTTTTTATATCCAAATATTTGAAATTCTTTATCTGATTTCTTTACTTGTGTTTATCTTATTTGAATTTTCTTTTTTCTTTTTTTTTCTTTTTGTATCAAAAACATGGTCAGCGTTTGACCGAGTTTGACTAGTTTGACGAGACACACGTTCGTTTCATTATTTGCAATGACGTTCGCATCCCCTGTCCAATGAAGGAGCGTTAACGTTCATAACGTTTCCAATGGGGACTATGGTACTAAGCATACACGAGGCACGATGACTTTGACTTGTATACTACGGCTGGGTGCTGTGAAATCACATTTTAACGTCTTCTATTGAACTTGAAGTATCCCTTTCTATTAACTATGTGCATAATTAAGACTTTTCAGACAGACCCTTGTATTTGCTTACATGATAAGAAATAACTTAAATACTACAAAGCTGTTTAGAATCAATAAAGTGGTAATAAACTGTTATACTTATACAGAGTAACCCAAAATTACCATTACGAAGACTAATACCATAATGACTTATACGAGTGCGCGAACAAAATTATCAGTTACATTATGATTACTTTTTAAAGACATATCCGAGATAAGTTCGAAATTTTGTCTATGTAATACCATGGGCGACTATGGCAACACAAGGTTTAGTTTTTTAGTTTGGCAGCAAAGGGTAATTAGATGGCGGCTCTCTCTTGTGCGATTATAATTGCGTCAGCTTCTGTTTGTTTTGATGATACAAACGGTACTATATGGGTTGGTAAGCTGTAAGTTTTACTATGTGATCGAATTTGCGTCATCTATCCAAATTTTTACTTCTCTAAATTTATCAAAAATCGCTGGATATTGTCTGTGCTTAACTATGGACTAGACGGCTAGAAGATAATTACGTGAAAATATAAAACTCGCAGAATAAGTTTAAACGCGAAATTTTTACCTGCGAAATTTAACAACTAGTCAGGAATCGTGTTGTGTTCTCTTGTAATAATTGGTACTCTTGGCAACACATCTGTATATTAAGAAGCAAAGAAACGAATCTAACATCAAAGCACCAACAGGAATAAGGGGTTTATGTCGACCATAAACAACCACATCTTCATTCTTCATTAAAACTTAACCGATGTAGTTGAATTTCTCTTGTGAATAGTTGAAAGTTTTTGATCTTTAATTGGAGCTAGCTTCAGAAATAAAAATAACTGAAGACATTTTGACAAATAAGAAATGTTAATAGGAGATTTCAGAAAAGATGGCGATGACGTCACACAAAGGTACAATCGGGCGCTCAAAGGTACAACTCCGTATATCTACACATAAACCATAGAGGGAAAACAGCCGCTTGCGATGTTTGTTTACATTTTATTCTAATAAATAGTACGACAATCCGAGAAAACTATTAGCGTTATTTTAATTATAAAAAGGGTAAATAAAAATATTTAACCAATAATATTTAGATATAAACATCTGGTATTTATATATTTTACTCCGTTTATACTCCATTTTCCTACCGCCACGAGAAAAAAACACTGCCGCCATTAGACCTACGTATAAACATTGACAGAAGTTACAAAATTGACAGAAACTACAAATTAAATTCCAGTTTCCCCAAATATTATACTGATATTTTAATAAGCAATTACTGTTTTGTAAGTCTTACTTTAAAACACCTTACGATGTGTGATTATGACCAAATTAAAATTTGCCTTCGTAGATACCCCAAGCGCACGGCAGCCATTACGTACAGTACTGCCGAGATCCCGAATTTCGTCATTTTTCATAGTCACAAAATTAGTGTATTCTGGTTAACTTTTTCGTTAGAAATTTTGGAATTTAGTTTATAACATTCAAATGAGTCATTTTATAGTTACTTTTTATCATATTTTTAAACAAAACTTCGAGTATTTTAGAATTCTCAAAGCCATGCGCAATGTGTCCTGGTCGGCATTTATAGTAAGTACGATCTACATTGTAGCTATATTCATAAATCTAAATGTAGTCTATCTAACATGTATTCAAATTATTTAAAAGTAATATCACCTCAATTTGGGACTTCACATAACGGCACATGGAATAAAAGTGATTAAAAAATAAAAAATAAACTCATGAAATTGAACGATTTCACTATTTTATTTTTCGAGATATCGGCAGCCATACTGTACGTCTACGTACACATACATGTATATCTTCATTTATGTGTAACGGTGGTTTATAACATTCATTTAAAATAATATATACATGGGAAATAACGAAATATATATATATATTTTACAAGTACTTATTGAGATATGTGTTGGTAATTACGTATAAATATTATTAATTTCCCAACTATCGGCTGTTGCCCGAGGTGATCTACCAGCGAAGCCATGCACGAGCGGCCGTGGTCTGGCCAGGTGGTTCACATTTCGTTATATTTATATTAAATAGTGTTATGAACAGATTTTTCGTGTATAACAGAAATATGATACATTGAAATCAATTATCTATTCATAACTTTTTCACAACATGGATTTCTACGTGTGAACAAAAAGCGGGTACGTGTGACGGCCCGGCACCGCTTCGCAAGCTGGCTTCAACACTAAATCTAAACAAATATATTTAGCAATAAACAATTGTAAATATAAATGTCTGTAACCTCTGAAACAATAAGAAACTATTTTGAAATCAGAATTTGCAAGTATGAAAGTGTATACTTTTGTCAACGTATCGATTGTGTATCAGGGATGTACGTATCTGTTATTGTTTTTATTAGTTGCCATACCGTGTTTGTACCTTTGAGGACCCGGATGTAAATTTTCTGTGACGTCACGCCATCTTTTCTGAAATCTCCTATTACCAATCTTCAATGCAATAGAAACGGATCGCGCGCAACATTGAATATGTAATATATATCCTATTGCGTTCACAACACCGTTGACGCGATAAAAGCGCTGTTCAATTCATATATTTATATGATTAATCTACCTTCGCATGTTCGTTGTCGAGTTTCGAATTTAATGTTGGTTGCTACTTTGGTACATGTAACTACAGTAGTCAGTGTGGTACACAGTATAATCCGCCTGTTGAACGTTAAAGATGGTTTTAGATAATAAATAACAATGATAACTGTCATATGTTTAAGATTATGCTATAACAAATTTCAATATCAATAATCTATAAGGAATGGCTAAGAATCGCTGTCAAGGTGCCGCCATATTTGATTTTCACCCGAGGAGTATATTTATGGTACAGCTGTTATAAAACAGAGTCTGTAAACATATCTGATAAAAAGGTACACGCCTGTGACTGCGTTATAGATACAAACTTTGGCCATGACTTCCATTGCGTTGTTCGGGTGAGACAACCGTGTTGGTTTAACCGTATATGTGTATGATATATATACTTTGCATGCAAAGACGAAAGATATAGCTCAGAAAAGTTCAGAAAATGCAAGTACTGTATGTTCGATCTGTTTATATATACGTAACTTGAGTTATCGTTTGCTCCTAGCCTTGCCTTTCAATAAGATGTACTGTATAAGAGTGTCTGTGATTAAATCTATTGTTTATTACAGTAACATCTTCTTTTTGTTGATATCAAATAATTGTTATAAGTTAATAAACATCGCGTTTATTATTTATTTGAAATCGATCAACTTTGAATGATCAGTCTACAAGACCAGAAACGTTTTTATCTGCGAAATCAAAGCCAAATCGTGAAAGATCAAAAGTAAGCAACGTTATGTTTATTACATTAGGATTATAATAATGCATCAATCGAAACGTGAATTAAAACTGCAAATGTAATCTTGCCTGGCACTAGGTTTGTATTTTCATTTACGGTAATTTAACGCAATGACATAAGCATATATTATGTAACATAAAAGAGTAGTGGTACAATGTAATATATAGCCCATCACTTATTATTTCTCGAAGTGATTTTTGATGTCACTAAGTAAAATAATGTGTCTATTATGAGTAAGTACACGTTTATACCGTTCAACGCTATTTGTTATTTTCTTCCTTACAAAAATTATATTATGAGTAAGTACAATGCATTCATTTATTATTATAATATTTGTCTACTTTGTCCCGCATTAGCTGTTCGTATCCTATTATGTAATATCGTGTTCGTTTTGTATGCCTTGATAAAGGGGCAGATCGCCTCGAAAATTTGACAATTTTGTTTTGTCCACACGGTTGGAATTACTTCCTTGTCCCATAAGTACAATGCATTATATGTTGATGTTTGGATGTTTGTGTTCCACACACAGTATATACTACTTGCTTGATAAATCTCAACCATCAATTGGCCTAAAACGTTGGCTTCCATAATGCATTTTGTCACTCTAGCGTTTGATTAGTTTATTCGTATAATGAATGGATCGTAGTGGAACATTTACTTCACATGCACACAAAGTACATTAGAAATCTGACCAAGTTCCCCGACACTTGACAATAAAAGATAATGAACTTTGGTATGATACCAAAAGTGTAAGTTGTCTGATCGGTCTCATTAATGCTTACATAACCATATCATCTTTCTGACGTATACAGATGCAATAAAAAAATGTTTTCTCCCAACCAACCTACAGAGAAAAAATAGACAGGATGTCACACATTTTATCTAAAAACTCGGGTTCGAACAAAGGTCAATTGACTGTAATTCATACTTGGACAAACAAAACTTATATCTTTAAAATATGACCAATGGAATTTGATTTATTGATGGCCAAATACACAACTACAAACTTCAGCATGGGATTTTATTATTTAAGGATTAACTTGAAATGATTTTTATGTTATGGAGAGATAACACAAAAATATGGGTGTACACTTAGATTTTTGTGTTATATTTCTATATTAAAAATCTATTCAAATTAACCCTTATAATTCAATTGATAATAAATAGGCCTAATCTCTTCAAAATTTAAAATTCATTTTGGGACTCTTTTGTCTATGAAATCATTACGCCATTATCTCAGCCAATCAGAATCAACGTTACAAACAGCGACGCCATTTTTTCCTTTACGGGCTGATAAAGTAAATTATTTTTAAGCCAATGAAAACTGCATTTTTTAGTTTAAGAATTTAAGAATATATTGTACATAAAAAGATTTTCCGTAGTTTATGGGCAAACAAAATTATATCTTTAAGATATGACCAATGAAATTGAATATTTGATGGAAAATACACAACTATAATCCTCAAGATTTAACTTTTTATTTTTTTTAGTTTAAAAAATTAACAATATATTGTACGTAGAAGTTTTATATTTTCTAAAGTGGGTCGGCACTGCCCTGGATTATTTGAAAAGGCCAGTATTCCGCCCTCTTTATTGAATAGCTCGAAACTAGAAAAGGGACAAAACTCTGGTAGAATAAATATTTTTACTAGTTTATTTATCTAGATCAACAACTCGTGATCTTCCACACTAAAAGGCGCCTATTACTCATGACAATAGCCGTTAATACTAGTACTGTATAGTTATTTATCTTAATACAATATCACTTGATGTAAACAGTTTGAAATCAAAGAAAGTGACAAATTATGGCTTGTTTGCTCTAAAGACATTTCGTTCTGTTTCACCCGGTCACACAAAGTTTCTGACGTATACAGAGGGTGGACTGAAATGTAAATGTAAACGATTAGATCAAAATACATACCTGTATAATTCATCATTAAAACAAAACGAACAAATAAATAGTTTTGCATCTTAAACGCCCAATATCTGTCGGAAACAAACCCCATGAAGTATCTTAAAAGCAAAAAATAACACAAGTAAATTAATACCGATGGCCTAAGATAAGATCACAGCATCAAACAAATGCAAAATTTCCTGCATTCTCTACGATTTGTTAACAGTGAAGATTCATTTAACTGTTTTGCCATCTGGCTCAGTCACGCGGTAAGCATAAGAAAACTAAAATTTGATTGAGTTTGGTTAAATTGTTCAGAAGGTGATAATAACTGTAGTATTAACGTTAAGTTAATAACTTTTGCGACTCAATGAAATTATGAATCTCGTTTTACATTTACGTTTCAAAAATCAAAAGCTGTTTCGGAAAGGAAGTGGGCATTTGAGTGTTCCATAAAGATTTACATAGCAACATGCTTACAAAAACTAACTTAATTAAATGATATCTCTTTGACCGGAGAGGCTTTAGGATGTTTATTTCCTGAACAATAAAAAGGCGACACGACATCGATAAACACAGCTTACGTGTTGAGCATTAATCATACGAATTCAAAATATATCTTTTATTACTATAAAATCAGCGAGTCAAAATGTTTACGTCACATCTTTTTTCAAATCATCCGGTATGTATTATATGTAATAAAACATTAATCGCTAGTATTTAATTATTCGATCTCACTCCCACGAAGACGTCCTCATTTTACTTTTGATCAATTAAAGGGGGTCGTTATAATGATTTAATGGTCACATGATCAACAAGAGTCTCAACTTATAAACCTTAGCACGATATCACCTTTCCTTACATTTTTATAATATACATGTACAACAAGCGTCATTTTAGCATGACGTCAAATACATCTATCTATAATGCCATATCAATAATTCTCTTACCCTGGATATAGATATCCGCAATTTTACGGGTGTGAGATTTTTTCTGTTTTAAACTTGCACGAGAGAAAGACAAAAAGTGTTGCAGAGAGCAAAAGAAAAAGAATCATTTACCCTCATAGGGATGAGACAGGAGATCTCAACCCATAGGTGATGAAAGATATTATTAGTCAATGACATCATTTTCTTGTCTTTCCGTCATATTTTTATAACGTCTCTCTTGACACTGCCTCACATTTGACCTTCAGTTTGAGCGTTCGTCATAACGGAAGTGGGCTGACTGGTCAGAGTTTTACCCATTATTAGTATAATGTAATTAAGTAATGGAGTGTGTTGTTCGTTATCTCCGGCGGCATAATTCAGTCAGATAACACTATAAAAAGGGCAAAACTTTCACTATTACAAGGAGACACAACACAAATATATCGCATCCTCCCTTAACAGAGGTTCACACATCCTACCCATTCCATTATTCCATACAGATGGGGTCGTCCTTAACTAACACTATATAGGACGTCCAATCTAGTACGCCAAACCAATCAACAATTTCTGCCGTTAGTCCTCACCTTAATCCTGGCTCTCCAAACCAACGTATGGAATCGTCATGAGATATAAATCTGAAAGGACGTAACATTACATTAGACAAATATTGCAGTATATGATATTTCGTTGTATCAGCTATAAACATAGCATATATGCATATGTTTACATAGTAATCGTGTGTACACAAATACGTTTGACATTGAGCACCAATTGCGGAGGAATATTTGTAGTCCTCAAAATAGTGAAGGGGGTATAGTAGTTTATGTTGTAGGTTCAAGGTACTGATAATATTAACATTTGAGATATGTGAGCAATAAAAAACACACTTTGAAATATAAAGATATGCAATCTTAAGTTTTAATGGATATGATAAAAATAAAAATAAATAAGATTTTGCTAAAGTATACATTATTTTGTCATAATGATTATCAACACGTTAAATACATTAACACGTCATAAAGACGTCTTTAACTAAATAATGTGAGATGTTCCATTAGTTTCAATACAGTTGTCTATTGCAAGTATTACATTTTCAAATGCAGGTATTTCGCATTCAAAATATACTTTGGGCTAAATAATTTGTGATAATTCAATTATAAAGCACATATGCAACATACTTAATGTGATACACAGTAAGATAAAAGTCTAGACAACGGTGGCTACAGTTGGTTTAAGTGTGATAGGTTATGATATTAGAAGTGTATCAGAAACAAACTCCATCACTTACATTTCACAGTTTTCATGTCTGATAATGACGTGATGTTCCTTGGTGATGTCGTCGAACTCTACACAGTTTCCGGTTCCTGTAAGAAGAAGATAGAGTATGATCGTCCATTGATTGGTTGGCTGATCTTAATGTCCTATTAACAGCTAAGGTGATTCATAGAACGTAACTCCTGCATGCGATGTGCTGCGTGTGATGCTAGCCTGTGTGCTTTAGGAGACTGCGATATGTTAGTGTTTTCTCTCCTTGTAAAAATGGAACTTCTTTCCTTTTTATAGTGTTGTCAAATTCTGTCAGATATACGGAACAACACATCCCAGCCGGGTGAAACAGTGCTGGCTACGTACAAACCAGTCGTCTCACTTCTTTTATGCTAAACGCTAAACGAACGCAGAAACTGGCAATTTTACAGACTATGGTTTGTCTTGGCCAAGGAACATAACCCAAAGCATTCCTAACATGGGTAAGCGTTCAACGCAAATCCATACGTGAGGTTATGTCAATGGAGACGTTAGAAATCTGGAGAAAGTGAGACAGGATGAGACAGGATGAGACAGTCTTTTAATATATAGCGACAACCAGATAATTACGAATGCAAAAGTCCACAGCCTGAATGCTTTTTGTCTCCATTTTATAATGAATCATCCATACAAACCTGGTAACTGGTCCTACACACCTGGTAGCTGGTCCTACAAACCTGGTAACTGGTCCTACACACCTAGTAACTGGTCCTACATACCTGGTAACTGGTCCTACACACCTGGTAGCTGGTCCTACAAACCTGGTAACAGGTCCTTCAAACCTAACAACTGGTCCTACAAACCCGGTAAGTGGTCCTACAAACCTGGTTCCTGGTCCTACAAACTTTGTAGCTGGTCCTACAAACCTGGTTACTGGTCATACAAACCTGGTAACTGGTCCTAAAAACCTGGTAACTGGTCCTACAAACCTGGTAACTGGTTCTACATACCTGGTAACTGGTCCTCCGGCTCAACCTCCTCTGTTGTAGTGTAGTGCTGATCGAAGAATGACATTGTCGTTCCTGCATGGTGGAACGCGTACGTGGATGCGTGCACGTTCATAGGTGGCGTTGTATGTGTTCCCGCGCTTGGGCTGAGATCGTGTTGTTCCACGGGATCCTCTGGAAATGTGAAAAAAATGAATGATATTGAATGAAAATTCTCATAAAAAAAATGACAAAACGTCATTTCATGTATGGATTTGCTCCACAGGGGTCACTATACATGCCATCTTTCATAAGAAAGTCACCAGATAAAACAGATAATTCAAAATATTTTTCATAGAGATTTAGCGTTATCACCCTACCAGCTGGTGTCGGCTGTGGGATTCCACCCCGTACAGTCGTCATGTCCTCCCCGATTTCACGTTCTTCGGGGATGTCTGTTACAGACCCATGGGCTCGTTTGACCTTCCTGGCTGTACCAGAATGAGGATGAGGATGAGGGGGAGGGGCGATAACTCCTGGTGACTCCAGTTGTGAAACACCACTTACATTGTTAGACTGTGCTGCTCCGGTGCCTATTAGACCTGAAACAGAAAATAATAAAAACAAAAATACGTGACGACAACTTAATAGTCCCCATGCATCCATTCCTGTTTGTGTGTCCTTCAACTCGTACAAACCGATCGCGAACTTTCGATATGGTGGAGTTAACGTTATAGACCTCTAATTTCGCTGTCATGTCTGCGCTTGTACTTGGTAACGAGTTAATTTTTTATTTAGTTAGAGATTGGTAATTTTTTCACATCGAAATTCCTTTTTAACACGGTAACGTAACATTTATATATGAAATTAAAACATACAGTAATGCATTTACACATTATTATTTCAAATGTGTCTCCAATGTGCTAAAGATACAGATGTTTTTTGTTTTTTATTTCACAACTTTTATCTGTTTTACTCTCTTTCACTGAACGTAATGTCTCAATAATAAACTAAACAAAATGTCTGCCAACGTGAAAGTGTTGATGTACGGCAATCACTCTGAAGTTATCATTTATTGCTCTTCCCCACTTTTTTATTGATATGAACAAAAATGTCACCTTAAAGATGCTCCACCGCCGACAGAGCATAAATGATACTCATCATCTGAACAATAATTAGTGTTTAATCGTGTATACATAAGTCTAATTAACACAAAAAAATATATAAAATCATTTATTTTGCCTTTGGGTCATGAGCAATCAGTACTTCATTCCATATGGATATAGTGCAGCGGAATTTTTTCGAGATGCAATTAATTAGTTTAATTTTTATACATTTAACTTGAAGTAAAACCAGAAGCTCAAACTTTTCAATGGCGGTAAGGGTGTAAGTAAGTAATTTTTGTAACTGAATAAAAATACTAAATCGTCTGCTGTTGTTTTTGATAATGAAAAAATACCATTTGTCAGCGGTGGAGCATCTTTAATGTTTTTGTTATCATAAATAACTTTTAGAAATCAACACAATCTGGGTATCAACGTTAATTATAACATTTAGTTTAAACGAACAGAATAGTTCTTCGAACATTGCGTTATTTATAATCCTTATGAAACCATAGTCTAAAATGATTTTGCGATAAGGTTGGTAGTATATAATAAAAATATGTTTTAGAGAAAATAATAAAACGTGTTACTAGATTTTATGACGAAGCAAATCCCCATGTTTCACAACTAAGGTATTATCCCTGCTGTTGTTTGATAGTCACACATCAGTAACCTTTCATCAGTAGGTTCCATTTTTAATTTTTCACTTCAAGCTGATGCATCGACTAATAAATGGATGGTCACAAATTATTCAATATCATAACAACGTTTTCCGTAAATAGTAAACTTGCCATCAAAAATACGAGTACATTTGTAAATAAAAGTCATGAACTTAGTACACCTTGTTTGCAGTCTTACATTTCGTACCATCGTCAATGATATCATTAGTATGATCAAACCTCTTTTGATATTGCTGCAACAAAAAATGCAATAAATCAAAATATATTTGTTTTAATAATAATACTGTAAATATGAACAAACATACAAAGATAAGCTTTAATACTTACTAAGAACAGAAACTCCTAATATGACCAAGAGATACTCCATTGTTCTCGGCGCCTTTGTTGTAATTCGTACAAAACTGTTAATGCACGGCGAATACACAATAACGCCATGGGACCATATACAACACTGTATGTTCACGTCAACTTTTCATCGACTCGGGGTCTCCGGTACATCAAATGACCGCCATTTTTACCACCTCAATGTCTGTAGGTTTGCTAGCGCTCAATGAACTTAGATAAACATGTAAGCCAGGAGTTTTATATGATGTCTAGAGTAGAAATTGTTTTATATAGATTAGATTATTTTTCCATTGTTTTATTTACGTATATCAATATGGGACTTGTGTCGCACTAAAAAGGACTTTTCGTGTCCCGCGTTCCTGCTCAGTATTTCCCGTGTATAACATTCTTTGATGCTAATATTTTTGTTTGTAAACAAAAACTGTCATCACACAAAACATGCCTGTAATTGGAGATATATGTCACAAGTAATTACCGACATTATATGCATGTCCGACTTTTAGCCCGAAGGCCTGACTTCTGACCCTAAAAACCCTGAAACATACACAGCCTAGTCGGTCCGAGCAGATAATTCATAAAAGGCCGCATACGGCCAAACAGATAGCGGAAACTTTCATCACTTTTAACGTTGATGATACTTCAACAATATAATGTTGGACGAGACACTTTGGATCATTATGTCGTGTCAAAATTGTCTATCAGAAATTCCTCAATATCAGCATCTAACATTATTAGATTACGTTGATAATCGATATATGTTTGTCTGTTTGCACAGATGTCACTATATATTGTATGATTGTTCAATTTCACGATTGTAAAATACATCCTCTGATAATTATGTCAAACAACGATTTAATTTGAATTTAAATTTGCACGACTTCGGATGAATCTGCGAATTCAGTGAAATTAAAACCCCACGAACATTTAGCAACTTTTCAGTATGTTTTCCTTTCGTATTAATGTTAGTTAAGCATGCACTGTTACAATCAAATTATATCTCACAATTATTTTCAAAAAGAAACAAGCAGTTTCGATGTAGTCATTTTTATATATCATTACATGTAATTACTTAAACCCAATTTTCTATATACATCTGCAATAACACAGTTTGAAAAGAAACATGTATAAATTTTAACATTTTAAAGAAAATTGAATAAGACAAAAATATTTTGTTGTAACAGAATTCATTTCATGTACTCGCAGCTCATTTGGCGTACTTTGACTTGCATAACACCTAGAGGACCAGCGTTCGAATACCAGATCGGATATGTAGGATGTGGACTCTCAGGATATTCATTCATGGAAAGTCACACCATTTGTTGTGTCAAACAAGAGAATTGAATGATAGTACAAGTTTTGCATTGCTTCGCAAATGTAAAATTGATGCCAGGCTCTCTATGACCAATTCCGAGAGTGAAACCAATTGTGACCAAATATTTTCATATACACTCCAAAATATGTATACAATGTATCTCGTTTGTTTATACGTAATGTATAATAGATTTTATCTTTCTTGTAAATGCTTATGAAAGTTCTGTCTGGGCATCTGACGTAAGATGCGCCAATAATAGGCAAAAGAAAACCTGGCATGACAATTGCCGTTTGTCAGCTATAATTGCACGAAGTAAATTACAACAAAAACTTGAAATATAGATTAAAGAGCAAGGTCATTTAATAATTGGTATAAGCACATTATATATACAGGTACATTAAAGTGTCAACAGGGCAAAATGTCTTTTGTATTATGAAAGCACATACATCAGATGTACTTGTACTTATAAAATTCGATTATATCTGGGTATTTTATGTATAAATCAGTCCACTTCTTCACAAAAAAAGTCAAAACCTTCACTATAAATGGTAGCACCACATATTATAGGGGTAACCACAGTTCGTTGGCGAGTCAGTCTTTCTTTCAACACATTTAGAATCGTCTTTGAAATCCTCTTCTTAGAAAAAGCCACAGTCCGAGCTAGATGTGAGGTTAGCGAGGACTCCGATCGGGACTTTTTATAAGGTTTGTTGATTCTCATCGGGCTGACACCAAGGTTCATAGGGGACACACGTTCGGCGAAACTAACACTCTCTCGAAGAGGGCTAATTTCCGGTTTCTTAATACGTCTAGGAGTGATTGTATTTCTGACACATCTGGAACATTTCGGGAATTTGGCTGAAGACAGTGGGAACCTTTCTCCGACAAACGCCTTGAGCTTGATCACGGGAGTTCTGGAAAGTTCCTTTTCGACATTAGCATTTGCTATATTTTTCATAGGACGACTCAACTCTTCATCTCCACGAAATGTATCGTCGGTTGTCTGGATTTGGTATTTAGCTGGTATTCGTAACTCTCTGTGCTCATGTCTGCTTCCTATTGTCGAATTCTCGTTACCCACAGTATCGCATTCCATCCTCTCATTTCCAATGACGTCACTTCCGGTTCCCATGTCCAACTTTATCATGTCGTCTGTTGATTCATTTTCACACACCGCGATACGACTGCCATGATTATCGTGATCAACGCTTCTGGTTTCTTGCTTTAGCATAAGTATTATATTAGTAGAGGCCGTAGCGGGAAACACTTCCGGTTGTTGACTTCCGGTATCGAATACAGATTTGCCATCCAGACACACTTGATTCGCCGACGAACTTTTTGTTATTACCTTGGTATTGCCGCGAACTTTCCCAAGACGTGCACGGATCTCTCTATCCCTCTGTCGAAGAGTTTCCGCTCTTCTTCTTATCACGGCGAGTTTCCGGTCCGACATTTTGGCGTGGAAGTGTAGTCCGTTGTAATTCTGTTCATTTTCTGCGATTCCGGCTGTCACCCTTAAAAGTGGCGATGATATTGATCCTCGTAATGAAGTCGCGTTTGTCCTTTGAAACTTAATTCCTGTTTTTAATGTGATAGAACCATTTTGTTGGTTCCCCGGTCTGTCCACTACGTGCTTCAACATGGTTATAACTATAATATATAGTGATATACGTACACGTTTTGATGATACAAGTCCACTATTTGATATATTCTTTTCCAGAAAAGTCAACTTCTTAATTGCGATGATTTTTAACAGAAATGTATACAATTTTATAGAAGACTTTGAAATATTGCAGAGAGTGTGATGTTTAATTCTGGGAGCGGCCGTGGTTTTATACCGCACCCTTCACGGCACTGTCATTATATTGGCATTGATCTTGAGTAGCACACGCCCGGGGGCCGGGTCAGCGGTCAGCATGTACACGAGGTAATTATAATTAGTTCCTCGTGGGCACGTGGCATCATGGCACGTCGATAGATATATGGCTATATTGTGTTATTAGTGTAAAACAACAGGTTTGTTTTCCGAGGCGGAATGTTTTTCACAGGAAACTCGTGTCTATAAACAATGAAGAATAAGAATGGCATTTAGAGTCCTCAGTTGACATTGTCAGACAGTAAATTCAAATTTCGTCTGATAAATCTGATCTTAACCGCATAAACAATATAAAATTTATTAGGATCTTTTTGGAAATTGATGGATGTAGGCTGGAAGCCTCTATACCCTACCATCAATATATATATGTACATGTACACACAAATAAAGAAATGATCGATAACTAGTACATGTTTATCAATGTTTTCCAGTGTTTATTTACATTGCTTCAAAGTTGTATACTGTATCTGCATCTATTATATATGTTGCAGAAATGATTCCATACATCTATTATTCTATTACTGAAGATTTGTTTTTCTTAACTTTAAATTACAAAGCTTCTTTAAAGTTGTATTTCTGGTAATTTTCATTGTAACGATATGTCGCTTTAATATTTGATATTTGAACATGGACATGTAACTTAATGATTAAGCTCCCCAAAACCATATGTCAGCCTGTAAGAGAGCCGAAATCTAGGGATCATATATTCCTGGTTTTGAATAAAACGCCTTCAATCACCGCCATGTTCAGTACCTTCGGGTTTTGTCGGAATTCCGAATCGCATCACGTGACTGACGTCCACACGTCCTGCACGTGGTGATCAAGGTAACTAGCGTAAGCGCACATGTGTTTGTTTACGTTTTCCTTCTGGCTAAAATGAGCAAATCGTGCTGGTATATGTATATGTATGTCCATGATTTATGGATATCCATCAAACATACAGACAATATCTGCCTTTTATATTTTCAAACAATCTTTCATAAAACAATTCTTATTAATAACGAGAGTAGTCAGATATAGGTTCACGGGAGGTAACTCCTATAAGAGGCAAACACTATATCGATCTGTACATGTGATCTCTGATTATAAAATATATATGGAATCGTTTGAACATTTTCGATGTCCGACGTCAGCGGTGTAGCGCCCGTGCATGCTTGCATGCTCCATGCAAAAAAAAAAAAAAAACAAACAAAAAAAACCTGAGTAACATTTTAGTACAGTCAGAATATATGCATGTGTAAACACATAACGCTGCAGAATATAACTAACTTAACTTTGTGCAGCACATTTGAAAGACTTAGTGAAGATTTGCCATTCAGGTAGAATAATCTATAAATTTCCGGTTACCAATGTTAAATGTGGTTATGTTTGAATCATGTCGAAGACAATATTAGACTTCACCAAAATCCCTCAAGCAAATGTGGATTTTGAATCGGCAAACGCTTACATTTTACCAAAATAAGTTAGAGATATTCTGAAAACAAATAATTATGTTAAAATAATAGCAAAACATCTAAAATAGCACTTGCAACATGTTTTTGGTTTTAGAAACGAAAACAAAAAGTTAATTTTCCAATTTTGGTTCCCTTCCCGCCCCGTTAAAACGGGTGATAATCCATGATTTCCGGTGTATTACTCACGAAATAGTATACGGGTTTTTTGTGGAATATGAACAGGTTGTGCATTAGGTAGAAAACTTGTAGTCAATAAAATGTTTATTTAATTGATTGAGGTGTTCGAGTACTGGTCCCTTCTTACGCAATTTCCGCCATTTTGACAGTAGTCTTTGACTCGCCGTGGTAAACAAAGCAGCACGTGAACTTAATTTTAATTTTGTTGAAAATATTCGCCATAAGTTTGTCCTCAGTTAAAATAACACAAAATTCAAACATTGTTTATTATTTTTATTTTTACAGCCAAAATCCGTGCTTTTTGTTCGAGCACCGGTCAGGGAAGTCTAGTATATTACGATTATATGTATATAAAATTACCGATGTTCTAATTTTGTGTAATATTTTTCCATGGTTATCACCTAAATATCATGACCTCAATTTAACCATTCGTATACCCGTTAATAGTTACCATAGAGGTAAAATGGTTACTACATTGTAACAATTTTCAGTCAACTTCTGGGGTGAAGGAGGCGGGGCGAAGCCCCTCATACCCCCTACTCCCAAAACCTAGCTACGCCGCTGATTTTGCATTTGTTTAATGTTGTTACCTCATTTTAGGACATCGATATGAATTTTCATTTGTTATTATTGTTTTTAAGAAAATGTGAATTTTTGTTTCGTAAACGTATGGGGCCGAAACGTTTCCGAGTGAAAAAGATATAAGTTTATTTAAAATTACGATATAAACGCGACAAGATCTATTTCGGCTGCCTTAAGAACAAGGTTATAACACTAGATCAATGTAAGATTCCCCGTGTTATAACACTAGATACATTCCCCGTTTTTTGTTTGTTTGTTTGTTTGTTTGCTTAATTAACGTCCTATTAACAGCTATGGTCATGTAAGGACGGCCTCCCATGCACGTGGTATGCCCGCGTGTATGCCGTTTGAGGTGCGTGTTTTGGGAGACTGCGGTATATTCATGTTATGTCTTCTTGTATAACGGAACCGTTGCCCCCTTTTTTAGTGCCATATAACACTAGATAAATTCCCTGTGTTATAACACTAGATAAATTCCCCGTATTATAACACTAGATAAATTCCCCGTGTTATAACACTAGATGAATGCCCCGTGTTATAACACTAGATAAATTCCCTGTGTTATAACACTAGATAAATTCCCTGTGTTATAACACTAGATAAATTCCCCGTGTTATAACACTAGATAAATTCCCCGTGTTATAACACTAGATACATTCCCCGTGTTATAACACTAGATAAATTCCCCGTGTTATAACATTAGTTAAATGTCCCGTGTAAATACACTAGATAAATGCCCCGTGTTATAACATTAGATAAATGCCCCGTGTAAATACACTAGATAAATACCCCGTGTTATAACATTAGTTAAATGCCCCGTGTAAATACACTAGATAAATGCCCCGTGTTATAACATTAGATAAATGCCCCGTGTAAATACACTAGATAATTTCCCCGTGTTATAACATTAGTTAAATGCCCCGTGTAAATACACTAGATAAATGCCCCGTGTTATAACATTAGATAAATGCCCAGTGTAAATACACTAGATAATTTCCCCGTGTTATAACATAAGATAAATGCCCCGTGTAAATCTTTGTTACAATGAAGGTTTATTTCGCTGTGTGTTATAAAGTGATAGTCAAGTACCGCACGGTTATTAAGAGGACACCGGAAACATAAGTCGACCCGCATTATAAATAACATTTCATTTTTTATTAAGATTGTTATGGAAATGAATATGAGTGTAGTAATAACAGTAAACTTATAAATAATGTAACTCAACAAATTTATCAAATTTGTTTCACAGTTACTTAAAGAATAATTTTAAATCAATATTTCCAGATGTTACTTAATTTTATGAGAACTCAAACCACCGCCGACAGAAACGAAAATCGTCATTTGAACAATAGTGATGTTTATTTGTGTATATGTGTCTAATTAACACAAAAATACATATAAAAAATATTTTGCTTTTGGTGCATGTACAACTGTACAATCAGTATTTCATACCATTCAATACATGGTGCCATGTATTTGTTTCGGGACAAATTATTTTTTTTTAGTTTAATTTGTTTACATAATTAAAAGTAAAATAGAAGCGCAAACTTTTCAGCGATGTTAAATAAATAACTTTTGTAATAACTGAAGAAAAATAACAACTTGTCTTCTCCTATTTGTGGATAGCAAAAAATACCATTCGTCAGCGGTGTAGCATCATTAATTTCAAACAGACCCAATTTGATGACATGTTCAATTAATATTGTCCTAATCTTGGTATCTCTCTATCATTACACTCTAATTGCCATTTACGACGTTCCACTCTAGTTGTCACAGGTACGTACCACCGTACGTTTCCTGTAAAAACAGAACCGTACACCCGTTATTTATCCTAATTAATTACACGGTCAATATGTAAAATGGTCATGTCAATAATTAATGTCACCTGCCCATCCCCATGAGGGACTCGACTCGCGTGCGCTGACCACATGACTGCCCTAGGCGTGTACTCGTGTCAATGGCCGTTTCCGTTCCGTTCCGTATATAAGCGCGTCCACTTTTTCTTCTCAATATCATTCACTGGATTATCTACAACATTTCAAACTATCAATACCAGACGTTGTGAACAGCCTGTGAAATCTAACGTTATATAGGAGTTGTGAGCGTCTCTGACTTTTACCAGATATTACAAAACCTTATCAATATGCTGAAACACGTCGTGCCCAGATCTCAGGATTACATTGATATAAAGTTAAAAACTGGAATCAAGATAAGGAAATCTCTCAGTGAACCAAAAGTATCGTCAGATGTAAAGATGACCTTGTCCATTCCAGACACAGAACAGAACTACAACAGTCTTAATGTCCACGGGAAAATGTCGGAACGGAAGCTGGCTGTCATCAGGAGGAGGGCGGAAACTCTCCGACAGAGGGATAGGGAGATCCGGGCACGTCTAGGGAAAGTTCGCCGAAATAGGAAAGTAATAACAGAAGGATCAACGGGCAACAATGTGTGTCAGGAAGACAAGTTTACCGGAAATGGAGAATGTGTACAGCCGGAAATACTTCCAAAGAGTGTTGACGCTGCTTCGACTAATACTATAGCACTAATGTTACAACATGAGACAAGAAGCGTAGATCATGAAGATCAAATAACTGACATTGTAGTATGTGACAGTGAATCTTCTGACAACTGTGTCATTGCAGAGCAAGAAACCGGAAGTGACGTTGATAGAAAGTCCCAATTAGTGGGGTTGATTGATTCAGACCATGTAGATAATGAACAATCCACGATCCCCGTGATCAAACGGAAGGCGTTTGTCGGAGAAAGGTTTCCAATGTCTACAGGTAAAATCCCGAAATGCTCAAAGTGTATCGGGGAAACAGGAAACGATTTCATTTATAGACCTACCACACCGGAAGTGTTCTTGCTTCGAGAAAGTGTTTGTTTTACCGAACTTGTGTCTCCTGGGAACCTTGGTATCAGTCCGATGAGAATCAACAAAATGACAAAGAAAATTCGATCAGTTTCTAAGTTAACCTCGCATCTTACCCGGAGTGTGACTTTTTCAAGAAAAAGGATTTCGTCTGTGTTGAAGAAAGACTGACTCATCTGCGAAACTTGCTTACTTCTGCAATATGTGGTGTGACAATTAATTGTGAAGTTTAATTCATTCATAACTGATTCATTTTCATTAGTTCCCAGTATTTCAGGGAGAATTAAACAGGTGTTTAAGAAAGATAGAAATATCGACAAACATTTTCTGTGCCTGAACATAACGACATCACAATCATTTATTGTACTATGTTACGAGACCTTTTGCGCAGTGCTCATTGGCAATGGTTTAGTTATTTGTCTCTTAGTGCTATTCGTGATAGAAATGGAATGTAAGTGTCGTTTTATAATGAAAATGGTGCTAATATTTGCCTTTGTGAAATAAATAAAAAATGAGATTTAAAACTATAAAATTATCGGGTCTTTTTCTTTTTATCCACCAAAAACCGTATTCAAAGTTGGAAGCTGCGGTTGCCAAGTCATTAAGAACACATTTTGTTTCAAAGTAAATTATCCTTCAAAGTAAAGTTGCTAAATTTACCACCTGAATTTTGGTCCTATTTTCACTACAAATTTTGTTGGTATATCTTTTTCATAATGCATAATGAAAAGATATTCAGCAAAATTTGCAGCAAGAATAGGAAAAAAATGCGGATCGCAAATGCACTCAGCAATTTTGCTTTGAAAAATTATGTTTTAATGTGTAAAGTGTTCCGTCATACTACTCTGGACTGCGAGCCGAACACACATCTTGAAGAGTTGTCGGATACGGGTGGTAGCTCAGTGGCTTTTCTATGTGTACTCCAGCTTTTCTTTAAACCTTAACTTGACACGTCATTTAAACGCCCACTGCCTTTGCGAAATGGCCTTTGATTTTTAGCCCACCATCTGATATACACTGTAGTCCACCATCATCACATGGTTAATACTTGTTATCGCTATTTCTCAGAAAGTACTGAAGGGATCTTATTCCAATTTGATATGTTTGATCCCCTAGGCTCCCTTCCACGATACTCCAGGGGTTCCGATCACTTACGATCTCTTCACCCCTGGACTATCTCATAATGAAATTGAAGGCAGCTCAGCGGAAAACATTTGACCAATCACAGGGCAGAAAAGATTTTCTTTGAAGACTACAGAGAGCGCGACGCCCTACTTCAAAGCCACACAGTCAAATACGGTGAACCGTTTTACGGCTCTTTTTATGTACATCAGTTGCCTCCAGTTTTACTATTATATATAGTCGAGGGGTGTAGAGATCGTAAGTGATCGGAACCCCTCGAATATCGAGAATGCTAGGGTCCTTGTTGTGCATATTGCATTTTGACCAGTATGACCAGTTGCATCGTCGAAGACCCACGGGTGATCGCACTACACAACGCTACGTATACACTTATTGTAGCGTAGTGTAGTGCGATCACCCGTGGGTCTCCGACGATGGACCAGTTGAGGAAATCGAAACTTTCACAGCATTGACCTTATATTTTATAGCGTCCAGAAACAAATGTGTTCAGTTCCCACGTCAACGTATTGACATGCAGCACTCGGTATTTTGAACGAATATATAATATACGTAATCGGCCGCCTACTACAGTACTTTGGCACTATATTTTTCACTATATATTTCCTGTGTGTTTGGTGGTTTTTTTGTTGGTTTTTTATTTTTTTTATTTTTCTGATCTCGTCTATAGATCAATTTTTACCAAACTTGGCAAACAAATAGAAAATTATGTACACTCTCAGCTCATAATATTTTTTTTTTAATTTTCCGATGATTCGTTTTAACAATATCACTTTTTTGTGTGCACCGCTTCAACTTTTTGACGTCATTTCCTTCATTGTTTTAACCAAAATGACAACGAAAAAGTGTTGCTTGCTGATAAGTCAAGGTTTTCAAAAAAAAAAGGAAAAAAAACACATAAAGTGAAATTATTATGTGCTGAAAGTGAAAGCATTTCTCACTGGGGGCCAACTCAATGAAAATGGATATTGTCATACATTTTTTTGTATTTGATGGATGGGCTGATGAGTATATATGACAGTCATGTGATTTTTTTTCCAAAAATACCAGATTTGAAAAATTGTTAAAAAATCGGGATATTTAGCCTACTATAAAACAGAGAAAGGGACGACAGTCGCCATATTGGATTTTTTACCCCCACCTCGATTAAAGTTAATTTTTTCACAATAGTATACCTTTTTTCCTAGAGTCATAGTCACGCGTCAGTCCTCAGATAATCCATAATCACACACATACTATGCAAAAACATATAAACGATGTCTATATAGTCAAACGCAATATTTTAATCCAAAATTACCGGCGCTTTCTGACTTATGACATCGAAAGCAACGTCCTAGTAAAGAGCGACTAGAGTGACTTCCTCTGCAGTGTAATTGAATGGGTTTAATCAGAAATATTCCGATACGTTTGTTTTCGCGGAAAATTTGAATATTAAAACGTATCGGAATACCTCTGACTAAATCCATTGAATGACATTGCAGGGGAAGTCACTCTAATCGCTCTTCACTAGAACGTTGCTTTCGATGTCACAAGTCAGAAAGCGCCGGTAATTTTGGATTAAAATATTGCGTTTGACTATATAGACATCGTTTATATGCTTTTGCATGGTATGTGTGTAATTATGGATTATCGGAGGACTGATGCGTGACTATGACTCTAGGAAAAAAGGTATACTATTGTGAAAAAATTAACTTTAATCGAGGTGGGGGTAAAAAATCCAATATGGCGACTGTCGTCCCTTTCTCTGTTTTATAGTAAATATCCCGATTTTTTAATAATTTTTCAAATCTGGTATTTTTGGAAAAAAAATCACATGACTGTCATATATACTCATCAGTCCATCCACCAAATACAAAAATGAATGACAACATCCATTTTCATTGAGTTGGCCCCCTGTGGCATTTCTCTGTTACTGAAACAAATTTGGTTGAATTTTGTCAATAGATGAGATCAGGAAAATTTAAAGAAAAACAAGGAGCCACAAAGCGTAGCATTATTCCCCGCCCCCACAGTTGGTATAAAAATCCAAATACATCAAGGTCAAATTAACAATTACTCAAGCATAAATTTGAATATATGCGAGTATTGTAAAACTGTAAAAAATAGCAGCAGGTAACAAAAAGAAACAGTAATCTGATATATACAGAAAGTTGCATTGAACGGTTTTGGAGTTAGAGCCCGGAAATAAAAGGAACAGTAATTTGGTATTTTTGACTAAGTTTCCATGGTAACGGAAAAGTATACAGAAAGTTTCAAGGAACTGCGTTGAACCACAGGGATCTGAGAATTAGTTACAGAATATATAATCATGGACCAACCAGAGTGCCCTAAGACCACTTTTAGACGTTTTAGAGTCTAGATAAAAAAGTGATAAAAATCATACTCTACATGGTACTATATACGAGAAGGGTGGAAACTCACAGACACATCTCTAACCCGCCTATCTTTAGCAGCTTAAAGCTATACGTCATAAAAACTGTTACTAACGTGTTACAAAGTGCCGTTATTAAGACGATATAAACCCCATTATGACAAACATCTTGAAAATTATCTAATTAAAATTCATACTTTCTGTTCTGCTGATGTAATATGCATGAGCAAGGCTTCGGCTGCAATCTCATTGGCCGGCTGTAAAAAAGTCTCTTAAGGACTGGAAAATTATTAATGTGCAATGCAATATTTTAGGCCAAACTTTTTAAATTCTAAGTTAGTATCAATTAATATTTAACACCTGGAAATAAAAAAAAATAATTAGATGAAGCATAGATTGATGCAAAGATTAATTTGAAATCATAGTTTTTTGAAGAATGTGCAAGTTTTTGAATAGGTTTAAACTTTAAATATATTTCTAATTTTCTTGAACAGAGAAAATAAAGCAGTATTTTGAAATAAATTTATTTCTTAGAAATATCACTGAGTCATTTTCACATTTAAAAAAGTGATGGGAGTATACAATGTGTGCCAATATCTGATAACATAAAACTACAATTTCTCTCATTACGCGGAATACCAAGCCACCTCAGTAGGTACAGGCTAATTTATATGAGCGCTTCTAAACTAATCATTTTTTCTATAATTTGATGGTCACACGGCAGATCTTTATAGTATCATAGTACACTTGTATAAGTTATAATTTGAGTAAAAAATCGGATGTCAATTTCCTTGAGAAGAAACTAATTTACTCTAACAGAGCCAATTTGGTGACATGTTCAATTATTGTTACAATATTAATTTTCTTATCTTTCTCTAATTACATTTACAGTGTTCCTGTCAGCTAACGACTCTAGCTGTCACATTATGTACCCCCGTAGGTTTCCTGTAAATACAGAACCGTACACACAATCCCGTTATTTATCGCTAATTAATTACACGGACAATATGCAAATCAGTCGTGCCAATGTCACCTGCCTACTCGACTCGCGCGCGCTGACCACTGACTGCCCAAGGCGTGGACTCAGCCCCATGTCAATGTCCGTTTCCGTCCCGTTCCGTATATATAAGTACGACCGTCTTCACTTTGAAACATCATTTATTGGATTAACATTTAAAACTATCAGTATAAGACGTTGTGAACAGTCTGTGGAATCTAAGGTTATATAGAGGTTTTGAGCGTTTCTGTGACTTTTAGTGGATAAAACAAAACCTTAACAATATGCTAAAACACGTCGTGCACAAATCTCAGGATAACAGGGATATAAAGTTAAAAACTGGAATCAAATTTAGGAAATCTCTCAGTGATCCAAAAGTATCGTCAGATGTAAAGATGACATTGTCCATCCCAGACACAGAACAGAACTACAACAGTCTTAATGTCCACGGGAAAATGTCGGAACGGAAGCTGGCTGTCATCAAAAGAAGGGCGGAAACTCTCCGACAGAGGGATAGGGAGATCCGGGCACGTCTAGGAACAGTACGGAACAGTAACAAGGTAATGACAGAATGTTCCCCTGGCAACCATGTGTGTCATGAAGGCAAGTTTACCGGAAGTGGAGAATGTGTACCACCGGAACATGTTCTCGATAGCACTTGCAACGCCTCTTCAATAAATAATATGACACTTTTGTTACAACATGAAACAAGAAGCGTAGATAATGAAGATCGAATAACTGACGTTGTAGTATGTGACAGTGAATCTTCTGACACATGCGTCGTGTCAAACCAAGAAACCGGAAGTGACGTTGATAGATATCACAAAATTGCAAGCAATATTGAGGACAACGAAAACGTTAGAAACATTCCGAAAGCATGTCTGATTCCAGAAAGTGCCACATTTGTTGAACTCGTGTCCCCTCGGAATCTTGGTGTGAGTCCGATGAGAATCAACAAAACTACAAAGAGAACTCGATCATTTTCCACGTTAACATCGCACCTTACTCGGAGTGTGACGTTATCGAAGAAAAGGATATCGACTGTGTTGAAGAAACACTGACCAAAGTGTGTATCCCTTATAATATGTGGTGTAACCATTTGGATATTTGTGGGGAATTCACGTCAGTGCTCAGTATTTCGAGAACAATTTATAATGAGCTTAAAAAATGGAAATATTGGAGAACATTTCACATGCAAGTATATCGTGACGTCAGTATCTGTTGAGTTGGTGAGACTTATTGATACAGTGCTAATTGACAAGTCTGGTATTTAATTAACATGCTAATTAACTTCGACTGTAGTGCTAATGGGAATGGAATGTCAGAATGTGCTTTACTTACAATGTACTAAGAAGTGAAATGACATTAGTACTGAGTGCATCAAACACTGCAATTGAGAAATCGTGTTTTGTGAAGTTTGTGCCAATTATTTTATCTTTGTGAGAATAAACCAAAAATGACATCAAAAACTTGCTATTTTGTTTTGTAAAAATCCATTACAGTATTAACTTCTGGGTTGCCAGTCGACCATCCGTGTCAGACAGTTGCAACCTACTAATAGTAGGTCGGCGGTTTTTCCATATGTACTTCGACCTTTCTCACTCTCCTTAACCTTACTTATCCTTACACAAAATTAATGGTTTTCTCTCTTAGCCTGTCAATTTCAATGGTATTTTTGCTGATTATTTGTTGTCGTTACTGTATTCTTGTCAACCTTATAAAATAATTTGTTAAAGGGATAATTCAAGGAGGCTAATTCTGTTACATAACCACGAAGCAAAATACGACACAAATATATTGTTCTATTTACTTTTTGAAACATATAATAAGAAATATTGACAAATTCCACGACATTATAAAGTATTTTGATCGATACCGTTGAAATTCAAAATCGCTGATCAACGATAAAGCAGGTATACAAAATGTTTGCTGTACCCGTACCCGATCCAAAGTTACGTACGTTAATCAAATGCAATACATAACCACTGAGGAGTTGGTTAAGTTATATTTTGACAATACATGCACCTATTGTAATTACGTAAACACACTACTGCAAGAGCGATTTGAATAGTTCTAGGCAAAAACAAAATCTTTACCACACTGGCAAGGGTCAGCTGGGGTTCGGCATACAAGACGTCCGACCATATTGTGTAATGGCGGACAGCAAGCGAGTTTGACATACCTTTCACTACAGTGGGATTTTCTGGCATATAACTTTATAAAACCAACTAATCTAATTTCCATAAGAGATGGTTTGTTTCCGATATATATGCAAATTTTAATGTACTCTGAATTGTCCCTTTAACTCCAGTGTTAATATGACCGTGATGTCGATTGTAAAGACAGTTTGACGTAATAGTTTGAAAAAGCTGGCAGAATTACTTTCGTGTATGTAGTCATCTGGTCCAAATAACACACCAAAGCTAAATGTATATGTAAAATGGGACGAAATGACGTTTTCACTTGATGTAATGTACATGTGGTATGAAGGTCATCCGAACATGACCCCTTATGGGATGTTGTCAGATCCTCTATTGAACAGAGTGGTTATAAGGATCGTTATTTCATCAGATTGGTATGAAACTGATTCATTTGTGTAGAAATATAAGTTCTGAGTTAGGTGGTGAAACTATGTTATCCCGAAACTGACGAACATACTGAGTTATCAAATATGATTTTGTTCATCGACTGACGTACTACTTTAAAATCCTGGATGTCCACACGGATCTCAGAATTTTTAGATGAATTGTCCATATTCGGTCTTGGCATATGACATTTATTTTCCTTGTGGGTAGGTATCTCTCACTCATTCGGCAGTTGGGTACCGGAATCGGCCCAGATTTGCCAAATGGAAAAGAATGACGTTACGCTCGATAACGCACGACGTCACAATCAATACCTACCTGCAATGGCAGATAACTTTGTAATGTGTAAACAGGACTACCATGTTTAGTTGTTTTAGGAGTCTAGATCAAAAATCGGTACTGTGTTTTAAATGGCGTATGATACAAGAAGGATGGAAAGCCCGACGAGGCGAGCAATCTACCCCTACCTAGTTTACCTGCTAAAAGTCATATTTCTAGCAGATCTTCACAGTTATTACTGTTAGAAATATCGATAATTTTCCATTCAAGTTATTCTACAAAAAATGTCGTCACTAAGACGACAACACACCAGTTTCAACAAATGTTTTCAATCGGGTTTTGGAAATCGATTCTGGCACATCTTCATATCGCTGTCACAGGGGTAAAACTGCATGAGTTCCAGAAATAGCAAAGCGACAGATTATTAAAAAGGTTTTCAGTTTCTAATATTTGCGGTTACTGTTAGTGATTATATAGACAAAATTGTAGAATTAGTCAAAGCAGATTAATTTATTTGCGATCGATATATAGAGGTTACACAACGAGCAGTTGTTGGATAAGGAATTTATTCCAGACGAGTGAGTTATATTTAAAAAGTTACAAAAGACACAGCAGTACTTACCTTAGAAACGAAGGGAAGCAACTCTTATAGATCAGAATGCCAGATACGGTGAACCCGGACTTATCGACCGACTTTAATATCAGACTTTGTATACGTCAGCACACCGAGTGTAATTCAGATCATTTGTTACACACAAATTTTATTATAAAAATATTTAAAAAAATCGTTGACAAAAGGAACTGTTATTTTTGATATTGTATGATTGTATCAGGAGGCCAGGAAACAAAGGTATCTACCGAACTATTTATTTATACTTTCATAACCGTCATTGTATTACACGAATAATTAACAACTAACGATTTCTAAAATCAAGCTTTTCAGACATAAGTCAGAAAAAAACCCACTTATTTAGTCTGACAAATTCTGTTTTTATTTATTTTATCATGTATGACATCCTCGATGCGACACCAGATGAGATTCGTACCTTTATCATTTGATTTGCATCACAAGAATTGAATAACTTTATACTGTGGTTGACTGTGTGATATTGACGTAGGGTGTCAATGTCTCAGCAGACTTGTGATTGGTCAGGTTTTTTCTTCTGGTCTGCTTTCAGTTTTGCTATGACATATTCCAGAGGTGGATACATGTATATCGATGTGATAGTAACCCCTTGAGTATCGAGGGTGCATGTACTGTAACCATGTCTAACGAACAGATACCATTTGAGTACCACCAATTAGTTAATTCAAAACACAAAAATACACACACAAAAGGGTTTTTGTAAGAATGTTTTATTATTATTTTATATAAATAACTGAATTGCATTAGTATTCATGTACATGTCAAAGATAAAAGCACTTCCATTGTAAATAGCACTTAATGTGAATAAACTAAAACTTGTCCATAAAACATACGTCAATCCATAATAAATATATTAATTTCATTGGATAATAAAGCACATATTTTTCTGGATACTAAATTCCAAATACAATAGGTCTCCGATGAGTTGTAAAAATAATTCATGCTATCAATGTCATTTAGCACTTTTTATGCGTTTCTAGCATCTCTTCAGCACAAATAATCGCTGATCCTTATTTTACGAGCTTTCTTATCCCGAATACACCTCTTTCAGCTAATAACTATGAAGAGCCTAAAGTTGTTTTATATCACAGAAGTTGGATTAAAGTAAGACTTTTCTGATTGTTGAAACTTCAAACATGGCGCCGACAGTTGGTTTTCTTCTTGTCTCCAGCAGACCAAGACTTGGATTTCGACCGGAAGTGACGTAGATCTTTACCGTGACCAGGATGAAGCATGGGCTTGTATTCCATAGGATAACAGAGGGTCTACAAAGATAAATATAGTGATGTTTATAGACAAAAGTAAATTGATTATCTTACACAGGAATAGTTAACCTTATTGTAATGAATTGTTTCTTCAATTTATTCAGTTATAGACAATCTTTATTTTGCTATTTCGTATCCGTTCATTTCAAATATCATATTTTCAATACATCATATAATTTCCACGATTATTTACTGTTTTGTTTTACTGTTTACACTCACCTTGTCAGTCTGATAGAAAGCCTTAAATCCGCCATCAAGGAGGTACATCTCGGGGTAGGTCAAGGACGGGTAGTTAGCCTCGTTCTGAGCACGGTCCTGGGTCCTCAAGAATCGCATCCTGTGAAAAATATAGAATAAATTCAGTTAATGATAGATGATATATATAGTTTGATATATTGCGTTCATAGGCTTATCCATCTGTTCAAGTTTTCCATTTTAGCACGGCTGTTCAAAAAATTGAAAACGAGGCGCCGTAAAACATGGCGGAAGTACAACAATCTTTGGAAGCAAAATTTCAGAATGAGGGAAAATAGCGAAACGACAATACTAAAATTATATTTACACGTAAATATCACGTTAATGTAAGAAAGCTACTTGTTTTCACTTATAAAATTTACTTAATTTAATTCGATGTTTTTTATCTTGATATAATCAGTCGAAATTCTTGTGTTTGACAACTTACATTTTAGGACCTCGTTCTGATGAAAATTCACAGTGGAAGATGAGAACAGTTCTCTTTCCGGTGACGTCACAACTCTGTCTGTTGTGGAGTAGCTGCTGAACCTGGTCACGTGTGTACATGTTCTCCGCATTCTGTGAAGAAAAAAAAAGATATTTTATAGGGGAAGCTAAAAAGGATCGCCCGATAAAAAATGTTTTTGAACTCGTATAACACTCTTGGTCGATATATTTAATCTTGGTCGTTTTTTATTTATTTGATTTTACGTGTTATCTAATTAACAATATTGCATCAATTTGGAAACTTTTATGTTACTATATGGTAACCAATACAGATCTACATACCTGGATATGACCTCCTTCGTACTCATACGGGTATCGACAATCAATGATTCTGTAATCATTGATGACGTCATCGTAACTTCCGGTCAAGATATCTGCCATCTGTGAAAATAAAAAAAATCTACATGTAAACGAATGAATCAAACGAATCGTTTTGTTAACAACATTTAAAACAGAAAAATAAACTTATAATGATACAAATCTATACAGTGAAATAAACAGTTTGATTAATTTCTATAGTTGTAAAGTAGATTTGCAGTGTACAATGTTCTCATTTACATTGTGAATTTAGTAGGTTTTAATCATTTAATGTCTTCAAATACAAAATTGTAAAAACTGAGTTTAAACCGCTTACCGTATCAGCAGAAATAGATTTGAGGTCCTGGTGTTTGCCCCTGATGGTCGGCAGACAAAACGTGTCTTTCCCGTCCCCAATCAAATCCTCCTCCTCTACCAAACGGTTTACAGCATTCTTTACGTCAGGTGATAGTGGACTTTCCTGTAAAATACAAATATTATTAAATAAAACAAACATTACTATTTATTTATGATAAATAATACACTAGCTTTTGCATTTAGAAGTCTTAGTGTTACAGATTATTTGCATCATTTACTTTTTTTGACGAAAAAGAGAGTGGTAAAACAGATCAAATACTTTCATTTGTAGAATTGATAAAGGAAGCATTTGACTTTGTACCTACCACAAACGACGATGATCCCCGGGACACGGGCTCGTCTCTCCTCTGTAACTTGGACGGAGTCGACAAACAATCCTCGTCGTCATCACGTCGCCGTTTTCCTGAGAAGAGAGATCGTCTGAAGCAACTTCTGTCGTTTTCATCAGCTGTCTGAAAGTCATAAACACAATTGAGTTATTCATAGGTGTAAAACATTTATCTAAAAGATTCTAATACATTTAATAGCTAATCCCTAATAAAGTCTTATGCACTTTTATTGTATAAGAACTTAGTTGTTCAAATCCAATCAAATTTAACCCTTGTTTTTTTGGTATTCTGTCTATGATCCACTGATTCTATAAACGTGAATAAAGTATAAGATATATAAATGTATTACCTATGGTATGATTTATTGTGGATACTGTTAACCACTTCTTTCTTGATCTACATTATGATACTTATACATGTACAATACGATGAACAAAACGATGATACTTATACATGTACAAAATGTTACGTTTTAATGTGTACTTAAGTATAATTACCTGTGATGTCGACGGGGAAGCAAACACGTTACTGAAATTAATTCTAGTAGAAACTTTGTTGTGAACTGGACTCTCAAACTGAAACATAAACACAAAATGATTAGATAAAAAAAACACAATATCACGACTAAAAGATGTAATCGATAATATATATAAATATTTAGTTCATAAAACCATCTTAATAATGCCATTGTATTATACTACATATATTCTATACTTATATCCGATAAAGATATGATTTTGAATAAGACATGTAGCTTGTATATATGTAATTTAGTAAATAAGATCTTTATTGTCCTAAAACTATGGTTTACGTTAAACACTCACCCCGTCATCCATCCCTAGTCCAGAATCCTCATCATCAAACAGTTGACAGATGTTCTTCTTCACTTCCGAGGTCATCAGAGATTTGACCTCGTCAAAGTCAAGGCTGCGGCGTGGGGTGAAGGTCAAAGGTGATTCCATGACCTGAAAGTAAAAAAGAGAAGTGTTAACTTAATATGTACATAAACATGGTACATCAAAACATTGTCTAGTCTATCAGCGTCTAGGAAAATTCGGTTTACTTGATCTTGACCTAATTACATATTAATGAATATGTCACAAATGATTAAAATCCTTTAAGTGGTAATTAAAACACTTAATATGAAATTAAGCACATACATGTGTAGTGCATTTTACATTCATGATTGCCCTTATATGGATATTGAATATGACTTAGAATATATACTTACGATATAAAATAGGTCACGTGAAGTGTAGATTTGTGGTTACTGTGGATTACTCTTTAAGACCTGTGGATGCTATGGAAGACAAAGTTGATATGGACAACAGAGACAGGTCGTATATTTATAAGGTAAAGAGAAATCGACATCTACTTCCGTTGATATCCTCAATGTGTCTATGCCCATTTCCCTCACACCCAAGCCGTCCCGGGGCCCTGGGCAGAGGTACATGTACTCGATCACCCGGGGTTTTATGTAAACAACGATTGGTGTTTTTACAACACCTCGCTTCATAGTTAATTAATTATGAAAACAAGCAATTACAGTAATGACACGTTATGTACAGTAAGAGATGGTTTCTCTGTTGTCAAAAAGTATTATCTATCCATTTAATAATTATCATTAACTTATTCATACACTTACATACTATTACGGTTTTAGCGATTTTTAAGATTAAGAGATCTTAGGAAACAACCAAAAACATATAAGACATGTGTTTTGTGTATTTTGCATATACTAATGTACATTTACGTGTAACACGGATTATTGATTATTATAATAATTTATTGAACATTTATCCTATATAGTCAACAAAAACAATCTAAAATGCCATCAGCAATTTGAATTAAATATTTCATTGATAAATGCAATCAAACACAGGACATAATTATTGTTTTCCGTCATCACCCCCTTGTTTGTCTATATACATGTAATCAACCAATGAATTAATAGTGTTTTATTTGTCGACCAGGTACCGGTATAATGATTTTAATTACACCGGATATCCAAATCCATCAAATTGATTATTAAAACAATTACGTACAGACGTGTAGTAAAAACACCAAACAGTGTGTACATAAAACCTCGGGTGATCGAGTACCTCTCCCCGGGCCCCCGGGACGGCTTGGGTGTGAGTGAGATGAGCACAGACACATTGAGGATATTAACGGAAGTAGATGTCGATTTCTCCTTACCTTATAAATATACGACTTGTCTCTGTAGTCCATATCAACTTTGTCTTAAATAGTAATCCACAGTAACCACAAATCTACACTTCATTTTAAATCACGTGACCTGTTTCAGATCGTAAGTAATCAATATAGTATACAAATATATAAATATAGTTTTTAAGCGATGAGGAGAAGACGATCTCTAATATAGTAATCTTGTTTTTTTTACTATAACTTGTAATATTAATTTATTCACATATATTGTCCATAATTTTAGTACATTCTTGTCTCGAAAGCCATTTTTACTATTGAAGAATATTTCAAATTGTATATGTTGTGTAAAATGTGTTTGACGTTAATTAAATATATTATTATTATTATATATTCAATGTTATATTTGATTTCCAGTTAAACAAACAAAAACTTACAGCTAGTCTTAAAGCAAAGGCCACATACTTATCTAATTAATTATGGTGACTGATGATAGTACATATGATGTATAATTCATTTAAAATCAAATTCACACGTGCAATGTATTGAAAGATAAATTGAAATTTTGTTTGAGTGAATATCTTTTATATCTTTTGCACTATTTTTACAATAGACCAGACGGAATTTTATCAGTAAATAATTTTATTTATTACTTTCAGGTCATGGAATCACCTTTGACCTTCACCCCACGCCGTAGCCTTGACTTTGATGAGGATGAGGTCAAAACCCTGATGACCCCTGAAGTGAAGAAGAATATCAGTCAACTGTTTGATGATGAGGATTCTGGACTAGGGATGGATGACGGGGTGAGTGTTTAATATGCAAAAATATAGGAGGGGAAAAAAGGAAAACCCCAAAAGAAAAACAACATATCTTTTATTAAAACAATAAATTATACATACGATTTTTTTTCTCAAAAGAATGAAATAATACCACATTATTGATTGTCATTGTTATTGTTACATACATGTATAGTGTCTTGATCTAATTTATATAATGAGCCTGTGTTTATGTTTCAGTTTGAGAGTCCAGTACACTACAAGGTTTCTACAAGACTGGATTTCAGTAACGTGTTTGCTTCCCCGTCAGAGGTAGGTAACTCGGAATATACGTAATAGTTTTTATACATATACACGATAAATATATAAGTACAAACGAAACAAAGGAAAAACAACTACATATAGGCATGTCAATAACAGCTGTATACATTATAGATACGGACGTTACATGGACAGAAAATGAACTATTATATTTATACAAGATTCCAAATGTTTTACGTCAAATGGTATCTTAATTAATAGATGTTTCTATGTTTGTTTTTACTTTCAGACAGCTGAAGAAAACGACAGAAGTTGCTTCAGACGATCTCTCTTCTCAGGAAAACGGCGACGTGATGACGATGAGGATTGTTTGTCGACTCCATCCAAGTTACAGAGGAGAGACGAGCCCGTGTCCCGGGGATCATCGTCATTTGTGGTAGGTACAAAGTTAAATAATCCTTATTAGTTCTACAAAAACATGTTTCATGGATATTTTTCTGTCCTCTTCTGCTTTGAAAGAGAGTCATAGAAAAATAACACCGATTCAATTAATGTGCAGCAGAATGATTTGATACGATACTTTCTACTAAATTACATGTATTAATTACCAAAATTTATTACCAAACCGACATTGTAATGATAACCTCTATCAATAGCGATGCTAATTACCAATTTATATTTTACAGGAAAGTCCAGTATCACGTGACGTGAAGGATGCTGTAAACCGTTTGGTAGAGGAGGAGGATTTGATTGGGGACGGTACACACACGTTTTGTCTGCCGACCATCAGGGGCAAACACCAGGACCTCAAATCTATTTCTGCTGATACGGTAAGTGGCATATCTATCATAATCTATTTAGAAATAACAAAGCGATAAATGCTCAGTAAGTTTAAAGAGATTTATTACACGAATATGATTGCACCAAAATACACCGTGCTATAAACATACTTTATCAACGAAATCAACTAGAATATCGGCGAGACAAAAATTTTCCGAGATTTTTTCACAACACAGTACAGTTGTCATAAACTAGTATCTGCCACAAATCTACAATCTGTCAGAACCAAATCATACAGTCCATACTTTCATCAAGGTACCATTCAATTTTGCTTATTTGTCTTAATTATTCATGTTATTTTCATATCAACAAGTGGCAGATATCCTGACCGGAAGTTACGATGACGTCATTAGTGATTACAGAATCATCGATTGTCGATACCCGTATGAGTACGATGGAGGTCCTATCCAGGTATGTAGCTTTATAACGGTTTAAGTTGAAATAATGTTCACCCGATCCTTTTGTATTTTGTTTTTAAATAAAACATGTTTACACTGAAATCAAACGGTCACCATGGTAACATAGGATAGTGCAATTTCGAAATCAAGATTAAAAAATAAATCACATATAATAAAATGGATCCACAAGAAAAATTTTTTGCTCGGCAAAATTTATCCACGAAAACATTAATAACTTCGCAATACTAATTTTGATTTAAGAAGAAAAAAAAACTATTTTCTTCCTTTCCAAAGAATGCAGAGAACATGTACACGTACACACGTGACCAGGTTCAGCAGCTACTCCACGACAGACAGAGTTGTGACGTCACCGGAAAGAGAACTGTCCTCATCTTCCACTGCGAGTTTTCATCAGAACGAGGTCCTAAAATGTAAGTTGTCAAAAAAAACAAAAAAAAACAAAAAAAATGTTCGACTGATTGTACTTAGATTAAACACTTCGAATTGTGGAAAGCATAAAAGATTAAACTATTTTAACTATACACAATTGTAAATATGGATAAGCTTACACGCATACTGGTAATCACTGTCATTAAATGAATTCATTATTTTTTATAGGATGCGATTCTTGAGGACCCAGGACCGTGCTCAGAACGAGGTTAACTACCCGGCCTTGACCTACCCCGAGATGTACCTCCTTGATGGCGGATTTAAGGCTTTCTATCAGACTGACAAGGTGAGTTTAAACATTAAAACAAAAAAGTAAATAATCATGGAAATTGTAATTGAATATGATAAAATTAACAGACACGTTAATGGGAAAAGAGAGATGGTCTTAAAATTAATAAATACAAACAAAACCTCATAGCAATAAGATAAACGGTCCCTCAATCAGGTAATCAATTTACTTTTGTTTATAAACATCACTATATTTATCTTTGTAGTCCCTCTGTTATCCTATGGAGTACAAGCCCATGCTTCATCCTGGTCACGGTAAAGATCTACGTCACTTCCGGTCGAAATCCAAGTCTTGGTCTGCTGGAGACAAGAAGAAAAGCAACTGTCGGCGCCTAGTTTGTAATTCGCCAATTAGAAACAAGCCCATGCTTCATCCTGGTCACGGTAAAGATCTACGTCACTTCCGGTCGAAATCCAAGTCTTGGTCTGCTGGAGACAAGAAGAAAAGCAACTGTCGGCGCCTAGTTTGAAGTTTCGCCAATAAGAAACAATCCCATGCTTCATCCTTGTCACGGTAAAGATCTACGTCACTTCCGGTCGAAATCCAAGTCTTGGTCAGCTGGAGACAAGAAGAAAAGCAACTGTCGGCGCCTAGTTTGAAGTTTCGCCAATTAGAAAAGGCTAACTTTACACTGACTCCCAATTTTATACGATATATACATGTAACAACTTTGGGTCCAGAAAGCTATTGACCAAAGTATTTGATGGTTCGTGAAAAACATATATTGACGATTATTTATGATGAAGAAGTGCTAGAAACACATCAAAAGTGCTCAATGACATTGATAGCATGAATGATGTTACTCATTGGAGATCTGTTCTGTTTAGGATCCAGAATAATGTATTTTATTACCAAATGAGAATAGTTTCACTTGTGTTGTATGAACAAGTTTTAGTTTAGTCACATAAAGTGCTATTTACAATGAAGTGCTCTTATCTTTTACATGTATATGTATATCTATGCTATAAAATAATAAAACATTAGGATAAAAAAGTATTTTTTTGTGTTTTAAACTTGGGTATAGGAAGTCAAACTAGAGACCTAAATAGGCTATCTGTTTATCTGGCAAGATGCATCTTATATTTTCATGAGGTATCTCAAAGATATAAAAATATCTCTTTATCAAATAGAAGACAAACACAAAATTGATATTTACCAAGACTTAATTTTAATTGAAAATATCCAATCAATATTCAATCAATAACAACCTACATTATAATACTTAGCCTTCAATGGGAATATTAAACTATATTTGAATATATTTTTAACCTAATATGAATGGCAGAAGTTGGCCAAAGCTTCAACATGAGAATTAAAAACACCTAATATTAAAATGGAAACTGGGAACAGGAAATTCCACAAAATAGAAGCTGTTGTATAATAGACTTACAAATTCTATATCAGCATTTTCTGTTGCTCCAAGTGAAACACCGCCAAATGACAACATAAGATGTTGTCACCGCCAACAGAAATGCGTTACAGTCAGGACAATACCAAGAAAAAATGGTCAAAATATAAATAAATTTGCTGCGTAAAGCCATATCAAAAATGGCATATAAAAATGCTAAAATAACAAGATGCACCATACAAATAAGTGCCAAGCCATATCAAAAATGGCATATAAAATGCTAACATTACAAGATGCACCATACAAATAAGTGCCAAAATAACAAATATGAGGAAGAGCAGATGTCAAAATGAGCCAATTGCTCTGCTGGAAGCGTAACCAAACAAATGTACGCACAAAAATTATGCAAATCGCATAAAAGAGGACACCGACCCAACCAAAATTTTGGCGTATTAGGGCGACCACAAATAAAACCAGCAAAATCAAACTCTTCCTCCAAATATACAAATCAATGCAGCATAGCAAATCTATGGGAGCAAATATTGTGCACCTTCCCTGTACGTAAACTAGATTAAAAAGGATTTTATCCACCTCCCAACTGGAGAGTTCCACTGCTATAAAAGGACAGGGGGCGTAACTCTTTTGTCTTCATCTGATAAACTGAACTAATTGAGAGACCATTAGTTCTTATTAATTCATTCGACATCTTATACAATTTTGTTGTATCTTGAATGAAAAAAATATCCACAAATAACTGATAACTTTTCTAAGAATAACTTACTGCATGACATCTATATGGCCGCCACTCACGCATGAGGAAGTTACAAAATCTGTTTACCGCTTGACTTTGACAGTCATTTATATTACCAGACAGAGTATTTCCGGACTAGAAACACATAAATGATATCCTTAACATCAGGTTTTGTATATCCGGTATAAACATCTGCGTCCATACATGAACATACATCATGACGTTCCAAGAAATGAGAAAGCCATTAAGTAAACTAACAGCATGTACTGTATCTCATAATTTTACCAATTTAACATTTCTAATAAAAATCCAATTTAGAGGCGGAAAATTACACACCAGTAGGTCTAACCGGTGCAATAGGAAAAGCTTTAGAAAAAACCTGTCAAAGTGATTCGGTTGAATTTCTAGAGGTAAGCTAGATGTACATTGACTTCATGAAGACATTGCCACATAGACGATTGCTGAAATCAACTTATATAAGTAGAAGGAGTCAGCAAGCGAATTGTAGATTTAATCTAGACTCTTCTTATCAACGAATGTCAGAATGAAAATGATGAATATTAAATCATATATCCAGTAAACAGCGCTATCCGCACGGGGGCATACGTCATGAACATATAGCCAAAGTAAATCAAATAAATATTTAAGATCAACGTTGCTCGGCAAATAAATGACAACTTAGGGCCTAGCTTGCAATAATTAAGGAGGTTTTAAGCTCTTGGAAGTTGCGGTAGCATATGTTGCTATTCTGAAGAAAATAAGTTTCATTAAACATAGATGCAGTAGGATGAGGTCTACAAGACCCTTTCTTTTTCACGCCATGGTAAGCTTTTCGCTAATTGTAGCGTGTTTGTATTATTTACATTTTAAGATTTGTGGTTGTGCAGCGCCATAAAAACTGGGATATTTTCTGTTTTCTCTTGAATGTTGAATACAATCATGATGATGGATCGACCGGATTTATCTTCCATTTCATTAAATCGTTTGTCTACAATAGTCTAAATTATCTTTGTCAATTTAAAACACGTCTTCCTTTAATTTGTTGTCATGTTCTTTGATGGTAAATTCCCTAGTTTGTGTTCTAACATCAGAACTTTCCAGTTTGTTTAACCTAGATGCGTTGGAGATCTTCATCTGACGTAAGGATTCGTCTATTTTAGTGAGTGTTGGAAAGGTGGTAGGACAACTTCACATGTCCACGACATTCCAGCCATGCATGTATTTCCTTCTTGCAATTCTTTCATGCTGTACGTATTCTTTACGATTAGAACGCTTCCTACAAAAACCTACCTCACATCCATTGCAGAGGATAAACAACTGTGATTCCAGGAGAGCACTCACGTATTACACGATGATCAGGTGTACTCGTTTGTTCTTGTTCTATTTATATGCCATGTTTATACGGGTTAGTGTCGCCAGTTTAGTGTAAGGCAAGTGTACGTGTAGTTATTGTAGGTAATATATCACACAGATAAACATAGTCCATGCATGGCAGCATTGCTTACACTATATACCGTACTTTATGTCCATTTCCATAAGTGGTAAAATATAAAGAGTCTTATCTCAACCACAGATAACACTACTTGGTATAACCGTAATTTTAAAAATGAGCTAGTGCTAGTTTATTACACATATCACACAACCCATTTGGAAAATGTGACTTTGATGTATCACGGGACAAAAAGTCAAATTAATCGTTTGTCAAATAAATGACAGTATCTCAACATCGAATATACAGATGTATGTTTTTCTTTCATTTATCTGGTATGTACTCCCATTTCTAACTATATGTGAAAATGTTGAATATGGGAAATTGATGACTTTTGTTTTAGTGTTTATCCTTAATGTTGGGCAAAGATTCAACCAAAGAGAACACACATGACCAAACACATACTTGGTGAACGAGGAACATTTTCATACACGGCGATTTGCCTAATCGGTGGTTGAGGAACGGCACAGGTTGAAGAAATAAATCAAGTTCTGTATATCATTATTGTTAATGGAAATCCTGATTCAGCGTCTGTGAGTCTCCGATTTCAAATTTGATTATTATTAAAAAGTCGTTAAAACACTAACAAATACCATTTTATCTCGATGTATATTTATTTTAATGTAACCAAATTTGGCATGAAACATCTTTGGGGGAAGTTGAACATATGTTGTATACATTTTGGCTCTGATCCCCACGGGGACAGGAGGGGCGGGGCTGTAAACAAACGAATAACCATATAATAAAAACACTTCCTTCTAATAGCACTTAAAATTGTCCATATAATATAAATGACACTAACCAATAATCACATCAATGACAAATAGCACTTTGAATGTGTTCAAGCACTTAGCACAAATAACCGTCAACTCGTTCGTCCAATAACCAGAACCTATGGTTGTTCTACGACAGTGTAGAATAGTAGAGTAAAACTTCCCAGATTGGTGAAGCTTTAAGCACGGCGTAGACTGCAGTTCTCTTCTTGTCTCCAGCAGACCCGGACTTGGATTTCGAACGGAAGCGACGTAGATCTTTACCGTGAAGCATGGGCCATAGGATAACAGAGGGTCTACAAAAAAAGGATGACAGAGGGTCTACAAAAATAAAATAAAAATATAGTAATGTTTACGATATTCATAAATCGATTTGAATATACAGGAACACTAAATCCCTTTTTGTGAAGAGGTTTTTTTTAATGTGTTCAGTTTAAGGTATATTTAACATTTCTTGTCCCAAAAGATTTCCATTCAGTTTTAAGATACCTCGTTATATCCGTATTTATTATTACTGTTTATTCTACTGTATTGACCCACCTTGTCAGTCTGATAGAAAGCCTTAAATCTGCCATCAAGGAGATACATCTCGGGGTAGGTCAAGGACGGGTAGTTAGCCTCGTTCTGAATACGGTCCTGGGTCCTCAAGAATCGCATCCTATGAAAATGATACAATAAAATTCAATTAATGACAGAGGTAATACATGTATTTTGTAGTTTGACATTATGCGTCGGTAAGCTTGCCCATTTGCACAAGTGATTTTGTTTTCTGGAGTATGATTTTGTTGGGAAGATAATAGTTTATACTTTTATGATTTATTCCATTCAAAGTTCCTAATCTAGCTACAATCAATCAATCTCATTACGTGTTTTAAGACTTACATTTAAGGACCTAGTTCTGATGAAAATTCGCAATGAAAAAAATGAGGACAGTTCTCTTTCCGGTGACTTCACAACTCTGTCTGTCGTGGAGTAGCTGCTTAACCTAGTCACGTATGTATATGTTCTGCATTCTGTGGAAATGAAGACAATAGTTTTCTTAAAAACAGAAGTTAAAATGCAAGTTTTCTATTTTTTTTTGTCGAACAGAACACTTATTTTTGTACTGGTGATTTGAACAATTATTTTGTAGAAAATATTTTTAAAAAATTACAATGTACATTGTTACTATATGTGCCATGGTTTATTGTTCCTTTTTTAAATTAGTATGGTCAGGTCCATCCTCCATGTCCTACCAAAACTTTTGAAAAAACACGATTTTTCCAATGATTAGGTATGTGTACGTTTTCCCGGCATTGCATATGGACGATATATTAGAAATATGTCGCTGACGTAGCGTAGGCCAAATCTGTTCTACGATTTCACGTTTATAAGAGGTACCGCGAGCTGACTATATAGTAGGAAAAATAATTTAAAAAAGGCGTAATAATTCATGCATGTTTAACGGACTGCAATAAAAACTACTATTGGTACTAATATCACTGTGAAAATGTGAAATGAATATTTGACTTCTTTGTTTGAACTTGTGTACTCATTCTACTTGCTGTAAACTTAATTATGATGAGTTTTTTTTTAACTTTTCTTTGACTTTGTGAAATTAAAATGTATGCATTGTAAGTATTGTAATATTCAAAATGTTGGTATTTTTCATGGTGAATAATATTTTAAAGATAATCAACCGCCCACGAATAGTACTTTTCTGTATCAAAAACAGGAGCAGACGAATTAAAATTTTCTTCAGATACAAAAGTTGCTGACTTTACACCAATACCACCATTGAACACTTTGAGCTTCTTATCTATATTCTAGATCGAAATACTATGGCACTATATCCTATATGGAATAAAGTACATGTACTGATTGTGTAAGTATCAAAAGCAAAATGATTTTTTTATATGCATATTTGTGTTAATAATACACGTAAAACACAATTATACATAATTTATTGTTCAAATGATGGGTATCGTTCATGCTCTGTCAGCGTTAGAGCATCTTTAAAAGTCTTCTTGATTCGTGAGTAGGAAAATTACGACACATACATGTAGTTCCTAATTAACTTACTAGGATTTGTGTCTTAACTTCTGAAATGCTTCCCGTGGATAATTTCAATTAAATGAATTTCCTTAGTTGAATTGGGCCATATATTATATACATTTTGGAATCGACTATCTACCAGTATTTTGTAATATCAACAGACAACACTTTAACTTTTTCAATTGTAAATTATTATGTGCTAAGCAACAATTTAGGCCAAACTTTTTAAGTTTTATGTTGTTTGTCAATAAATATGTAAAACCTGGAAATAAAAAAGACTTAATTAGATGAAGCATGGATTGATACAAAGATTAATTTGAAATCAATTAATCAACATATTTTTTTAAGAACTATCTATATAGGTTTCAACTTGAAATATATTTCCAATTTTCTTGAACAGAAAAAATAAACCAGTAGTTTGAAATAAATTTATTTCTTAGAAATATCGCTGATTCATTTTCACATTTCAAAAAGTGATGGGAGTATACAATGTGTGCCAATATCTGATAACATAAAACTACAATTTCTCTCATTACGCGGAATACCAAGCCACCTCAGTAGGTACAGGCTAATTTATATGAGCGCTTCTAAACTAATCATTTTCCTATAATTTTCTGGTCACACTACATCTCGTTATTGTATCATAGTACACTTGTATAAGTAATAATTTGAATAAAAAAATCGGATGTCAATTTCCTTGAGAAGAAACTAATTCACTCTAACAGAGCCAATTTGGTGACATGTTCAATTATTGTTACAATATTAATTTTCTTATCTTTCTCTACTTACATTTACAGTGTTCCTGTCAGCTAACGACTCAAGCTCTCACATTAAGTACCCCTGTAGGTTTCCTGTAAAAACAGAGCCGTACACACAATCCCGTAATTTATCGCTAATTAATTACACGGACGGTATGCAAATCAGTCGTGCCAATGTCACCTGCTGCCTACTCGACTCGCGCGCGCTGACCACTGACTGCCCAAGGCTGGACTCAGCCCCATGTCAATGTCCGTTTCCGTACCGTATATAAGAACGACAGTCTTCACATTGAAACATCATTCATTGGATTAACATTTAAAACTATCATTATAAGACGTTGTGAACAGCCTGTGAACTCTAGGGTAATATAGAAGTTTTGAGCGTTTCTGTGACTTTTAGTGGATAAAACAAAACCTTATCAATATGCTGAAACACGTCGTGCACAATTCTCAGGATAACAGGGATATAAAGTTAAAAACTGGAATCAAATTTAGGAAATTTCTCAGTGAACCAAAAGTATCGTCAGATGTAAAGATGACAACTGTGACCATTTTTGACACTGAACAGAACTACAACAGTCTTAATGTCACCGGGAAAATGTCGGAACGGAAGCTGCCTGTCATCAGAAGAAGGGCGGAAACTCTCCGACAGAGGGATAGGGAGATCCGGGCGCGTCTAGGAACAGTACGGAACGGTAACAAGGTAATGGCAGAATGTTCCCCTGACAACCATGTGTGCCAGGAAATCGGGTCTACCGGAAGTGGAGAATGTGTACAACCGAAACATGTTCTCGATAGCTGTTCTCCGAGCACTTGCAACGCTTCTTCGATAAATAATATGACATTTTTGTTACAACATGAAACAAGAAGCGTAGAGCATGATGATCGAATAACTGACGTCGTGGTATATGAGAATGAATCTTCTAACACATGTGTCGTGTCAAACAAAGAAACCGGAATTGACGATACTAGAAATCACCAAATTGGAAGCAATATTGAGGACAACGAAAACGTTAGAACCATTCAGAAAGCATGTTTGATTCCAGAAAGTGCCAGATTTGTCGAACTCGTGTCCCCTCGGAATCTTGGTGTGAGTCCGATGAGAATCAACAAAACTACAAAGAGAACCCGATCATTTTCAACGTTAACATCGCACCTTACTCGGAGTGTGACTTTTTCGAAGAAAAGGGTATCGACTGTGTTGAAGAAAGACTGACTGAATCTACAACAAAGTGTGCATCCCCTGTAATATACATCAGCACTTAAAATATGGAAATATTGGAGAACATTTCACATTTAAGTATATCGTGACGTCAGTATCTGTTGAGTTGGTGAGACTTATTGATACAGTGCTAATTGACAAGTCTGGTATTTAATTAACATGCTAATTAACTTCGACTGTAGTGCTAATGGAAATGGAATGTCAGAATGTGCTTTATTTACAATGTACTAAGAAGTGAAATGACATTAGTACTGAGTTCACCAAACACTGCAATTGAGAAATCGTGTTTTGTGAAGTTTGTGCCAATTATTTTATCTTTGTGAGAATAAACCAAAAATGACATCAAAAACTTGCTATTTTGTTTTGTAAAAATCCATTACAGTATTAACTTCTGGGTTGCCAGTCCAACATCCGTGTCAGACAGTTGCAACCTACTAATAGTAGGTCGGCGGTTTTTCCATATGTACTTCGACCTTTCTCACTCTCCTTAACCTTACTTATCCTTACACAAAATTAATGGTTTTCTCTCTTAGCCTGTCAATTTCAATGTTATTTTTGCTGATTATTTGTCGTCGTTACTGTATTCTTGTCAACCTTATAAAATAATTTGTTAAAGGGAAAATTCAAGGAGGCTAATTCTGTTACATAACCACGAAGCAAAACACGACACAAATGTATTGTTCTATATTCTTTATGAAACATATAATAAGAAATATTGACAAATTCCACGACATTATAAAGTATTTTGATCGATACCGTTGAAATTCAAAATCGTTGATCAACGATAAAGCAGGTATACAACATGTGTGTTGTACCCGTACCCGATCCAAAGTTACGTACGTTAATCAAATGCAATACATAACCACTGAGGAGTTGGTGAAGTTATATTTTGACAATACATGCACCTATTGTAATAACGTAAACACACTACTGCAAGAGCGATTTGAATAGTTCTAGGCAAAAACAAAATCTTTACCACACTGGCAAGGGTCAGCTGGGGTTCGGCATAAAAGACGTCCGACCATATTATGTAATGGCGGACAGCAAGCGAGTTTGACATACCTTTCACTACAGTGGGATTTTCTGGCATATAACTTTATAAAACCAACTAGTCTAATTTCCATAAGAGATGATTTGTTTCCGATATATAGTCCCTTTAACTCCAGTGTTAATATGACCGTGATGTCGATTGTAAAGACAGGCTTTAGACAATGAGGTAGTGTGAATTCAATTTGATTAAAACCCATATCCTTATTATCACTTCGTTTGATAAGAGGATCTGACAACATCCCATTAGAGGTCATGTCCAGGTGGCTTTTGGAAATGGCCAGTCGCTACCATCAGAATCTTGAATGTGAATTTCAGGGGACGAAATAGTTTGAAAAAGCTGGCAGAATAATTTTCGTGTATGTAGTCATCTGGCCCAAATAACACACCAAAGCTAAATGTATATGTAAAATTGGACGAAATGACGTTTTCACTTGATGTAATGTACATGTGGTATGAAGGTCATCCGATGATGACCCCTTATGGGATGTACTGACGCACATACTGAGTTATCAAATATGATTTTGTTCATCGACTGACGTACATAAATGTACTACTTTAAAATCCTGGATGTCCACACGGATCTCAGAATTTTTAGATGAATTGTCCATATTCGGTCTTGGCATATGACATTTATTTTCCTTGTGGGTAGGTATCTCTCACTCATTCAGCAGTTGGGTACCGGAATCGACCCAGATTTGCCAAATGGAAAAGAATGACGTTACGCTCGATAACGCACGACGTCACAATCAATACCTATCTGCAATGGCAGATAACTCGGTAATGTGTAAACAGAACTACCATGTTTAGTTGTTTTAGGAGTCTAGATCAAAAATCGGTACTGTGTTTTAAATGGCGTATGATACAAGAAGGATGGAAAGCCCGACGAGACGAGCAATCTACCCCTACCTAGTTTACCTGCTAAAAGTCATATTTCTAGCAGATCTTCACAGTTATTACTGTTAGAAATATCGATAATTTTCCATTCAAGTTATTCTACAAAAAATGTCGTCACTAAGACGACAACACACCAGTTTCAACAAATGTTTTCAATCGGATTTTGGAAATCGATTCTGGCACATCTTCATATCGCTGTCACAGGGGTAAAACTGCATGAGTTCCAGAAATAGCAAAGCGACAGATTATTAAAAAGGTTTTCAGTTTCTAATATTTGCGGTTACTGTTAGTGATTATATAGACAAAATTGTAGAATTAGTCAAAGCAGATTTAATTGATTTGCGATCGATATATAGAGGTTACACAACGAGCAGTTGTTGGATAAGGAATTTATTCCAGACGAGTGAGTTATATTTAAAAAGTTACAAAAGACACAGCAGTACTTACCTTAGAAACGAAGGGAAGCAACTCTTATAGATCAGAATGCCAGATACGGTGAACTCGGACTTATCGACCGACTTTAATATCAGACTATATAAGATCATTTGTTACACACAAATTTTATTATAAAAATATTTCAAAAATCGTTGACAAAAGGGACTGTTATTTTTGATATTGTATGATTGTATCAGGAGGCCAGGAAACAAAGGTATCTACAGAACTATTTATTTATACTTTCATAGCCGTCCTTGTATTACACGAATAATTAACAAATAACGATTGCTAAAATCAAGCTTTTCAGACATAAGTCAGAAAAAACCCACTTATTTAGTCTGACAAATTCTGTTTTTATTTATTTTATCATGTATGACATCCTCGATGCGACACCAGATGAGATTCGTACCTTTATCATTTGATTTGCATCACAAGAATTGAATAACTTTATACTGTGGTTGACTGTGTGGTATTGACGTAGGGTGTCAATGTCTCAGCAGACTTGTGATTGGTCAGGTTTTTTCTTCTGGTCTGCTTTCAGTTTTGCTATGACACATTCCAGAGGTGGATACATGTATATCGATGTGATAGTAACCCCTTGAGTATCGAGGGTGCATGTACTGTAACCATGTCTAACGAACAGATACCATTTGAGTACCACCAATTAGTTAATTCAAAACACAAAAATACACACAAAAAAGGGTTTTTGTAAGAATGTTTTATTATTATTTCTTATAAATAACTGAATTGCATTAGTATTCATGTACGTGTCAAAGATAAAAGCACTTCCATTGTAAATAGCACTTAATGTAAATAAACTAAAACTTGTCCATAAAACATACGTCAATCCATAATAGATATATTAATTTCATTGGATAATAAAGCACATATTTTTCTGGATCCTAAATCCTAAATACAATAGGTCTGCGATGAGTTGTAAAAATAATTCATGCTATCAATGTCATTTAGCACTTTTTATGCGTTTCTAGCATCTCTTCAGCACAAATAATCGCTGATCCTTATTTTACGAGCTTTCTTATCCCGAATACACCTCTTTCAGCTAATAACTATGAAGAGCCTAAAGTTGATTTATATCACAGAAGTTGGATTAAAGTAAGACTTTTCTGATTGTTGAAACTTCAAACATGGCGCCGACAGTTGGTTTTCTTCTTGTCTCCAGCAGACCAAGACTTGGATTTCGACCGGAAGTGACGTAGATCTTTACCGTGACCAGGATGAAGCATGGGCTTGTATTCCATAGGATAACAGAGGGTCTACAAAGATAAATATAGTGATGTTTATAGACAAAAGTAAATTGATTGTCTTACACAGGAATAGTTAACCTTATTGTAATGAATTGTTTCTTCAATTTATTCAGTTATAGACAATCTTTATTTTGCTATTTCGTATCCGTTCATTTCAAATATCATATTTTCAATACATCATATAATTTCCACGATTATTTACTGTTTTGTTTTACTGTTTACACTCACCTTGTCAGTCTGATAGAAAGCCTTAAATCCGCCATCAAGGAGGTACATCTCGGGGTAGGTCAAGGACGGGTAGTTAGCCTCGTTCTGAGCACGGTCCTGGGTCCTCAAGAATCGCATCCTGTGAAAAATATAGAATAAATTCAGTTAATGATAGATGATATATATAGCTTGATATATTGCGTTCATAGGCTTATCCATCTGTTCAAGTTTTCCATTTTAGCACGGCTGTTCAAAAAATTGAAAACGAGGCGCCGCAAAACATGGCGGAAGTACAACAATCTTTGGAAGCAAAATTTCAGAATGAGGGAAAATAGCGAAACGACAATACTAAAATTATATTTACACGTAAATATCACGTTAATGTAAGAAAGCTACTTGTTTTCACTTATAAAATTTACTTAATTTAATTCGATGTTTTTATCTTGATATAATCAGTCGAAATTCTTGTGTTTGACAACTTACATTTTAGGACCTCGTTCTGATGAAAATTCACAGTGGAAGATGAGAACAGTTCTTTTTCCGGTGACGTCACAACTCTTTCTGTTGTGGAGTAGCTGCTGAACCTGGTCACGTGTGTACATGTTCTCCGCATTCTGTGAAGAAAAAAAAAGATATTTTATAGGGGAAGCTAAAAAGGATCGCCCGATAAAAAATGTTTTTGAACTCGTATAACACTCTTGGTCGCAATATTTAATCTTGGTCGTTTTACTTTATTTGATTTTACGTGTTATCTAATTAACAATATTGCATCAATTTGGAAACTTTTATGTTACTATATGGTAACCAATACAGATCTACATACCTGGATATGACCTCCTTCGTACTCATACGGGTATCGACAATCGATGATTCTGTAATCATTGATGACGTCATCGTAACTTCCGGTCAAGATATCTGCCATCTGTGAAAATAAAAAAATCTACATGTAAACGAATGAATCAAACGAATCGTTTTGTTAAAAACATTTAAAACAGAAAAATAAACTTATAATGATACAAATCTATACAGTGAAATAAACAGTTTGATTAATTTCTATAGTTGTAAAGTAGATTTGCAGTGTACAATGTTCTCATTTACATTGTGAATTTAGTAGGTTTTAATCATTTAATGTCTTCAAATACAAAATTGTAAAAACTGAGTTTAAACCGCTTACCGTATCAGCAGAAATAGATTTGAGGTCCTGGTGTTTGCCCCTGATGGTCGGCAGACAAAACGTGTCTTTCCCGTCCCCAATCAAATCCTCCTCCTCTACCAAACGGTTTACAGCATCCTTCACGTCACGTGATACTGGACTTTCCTGTAAAATGTAAATAGATAAAATAAACATTATTATTATTTTACGATACATAATACACTTGCTTTTGCATGAAGAAATCTTAGTGCTGCAGATTATTTGAATCATTAACTTTTTTGACGAAAAAGATCTAGTGGTAAAAAAGATCAAAACCTTTTATTTGTAGAATTGATAAAAGAAGCATTTGACTTTGTACCTACCACAAACGACGATGATCCCCGGGACACGGGCTCGTCTCTCCTCTGTAACTTGGATGGAGTCGACAAACAATCCTTGTCGTCATCACGTCGGCGTTTTCCTGAGAAGAGAGATCGTCTGAAGCAGCTTCTGTCGTTTTCATCAGCTGTCTGAAAGTCATAAACACAATTGAGTTATGTATAACATTTATCTAAAAGATTCAAATACATTTAATAGCTAATCCCTAATAAAGTCTTATACACTTTTATTGTATAAGAACTTAGTTGTTCAAATCCAATCAAATTTAACCCTTGTTTTTTGGTATTCTGTCTATGATCCACTGATTCTATCAACATGTATAAAGTATAAGATATATAAATGTATTACCTATGGTATGATTTATTATAGATACTGTTTACCACTTATTTCTGGATCTACACGATGATACTTATACATGTACAAAATGTTACGTTTTAGTGTGTACTTAAATATAATTACCTGTGATGTCGACGGGGAAGCAAACACGTTACTGAAATCAAGTCTTGTAGAAATTTTGTAGTGGACTGGACTCTCAAACTGAAACAAAAACACAAACTGATTAGATAAACAATATCATGGCCAAGGGAGATAATATCTATAAATGTATAATAAGTTCATAAAACCAATTTATATACATTCTGTAGTTATATCCGATAAAGATATGTTTTGGAATAATGCATGTAGCTTGTATATATGTTATTGAGAAAATAAGACTTTAATATCTTATAACTATGGTTTACGTTAAATACTCACCCCGTCATCCATCCCTAGTCCAGAATCCTCATCATCAAACAGTTGACAGATGTTCTTCTTCACTTCCGGGGTCATCAGAGATTTGACCTCATCCTCATCAAAGTCAAGGCTGCGGCGTGGGGTGAAGGTCAAAGGTGATTCCATGACCTGAAAGTTATAATAAAACGGTAAACTGAATATGTACATAAACATGTTACATCAAAACATTGTTTAGTCTATCAGCGTCTAAAAAAATTCAATTTACTTGATCATGGCCTAATTACATTGTATATAATGCACTAAATTTACGACAATATGCATAAATGAGAAAAAAACCTTTCGGTAGCAATTCAAACACTTAATTTGAAATTAAGTACATACATAGTGCAAAGTGCAATTTTGCATTAATGTATGCCCTTATACGGATATTGAATATATACTTACAATATGAAACAGGTAACGTGATTCGTAATGAAATGTAAACTTGTGGTAACTGTGGATTACTCTTTAAGACTTGTGGATGCTATAGAAGACAAAGTTGATATGGACTACAGAGACAAGTCGTATATTTATAAGGTAAGGAGAAATCGACATCTACTTCCCTTAATATCCTCAATGTGTCTGTGCTCATCTCACTCACACCCAAATTGCAAGCTGTCCCGGGGGCCCGTTGAGAGGTACACGATCACTTGGAGTTTTTATGTAAACACTTGGCGGTGTTTTTACAACACCTCGTTTCATAGTTAATTGATTAATTCCGAAAACAATCAATCACAGTAATTATACGTTTTTTTGTATAGTTAGAGTTGACAATGACATTTTTTATTCTCATAAACTGAAGTTTACAGTGCATAGAATTATACATATCAATTTTACAATTAAGTCAATGAGTAGTAATCTCTTTTGCGCATGCATCTCTAAATACAGTAACAGTATATATATGTATGTTTACAGATAAGATACAAAATAGTAGACAAGATGGACATCAAATATTGTTACCAATAGTCTGTGTAATTATAATAATAAATGTAATCAGTGAAATGAGCTCGTTTTCTATTACATTGAATTGCGTTTGAAATTTAAAAGTGTTTAGTCTCTCGAAGTAATATCTGGACAGTAGTTTTTTTCTACTTGTACGAATAACTTCAATTTCACATTGAAACATATAATGGAATTCGTCGCCTAACTCATTTTTGGTACATAAATTACATATTCTTTCCATTCTTGGAATATTTTGCCATCTACCGTATTCAACAGGAAGCTTAACATTACATGTTCTAACTTACAATAACCTACAGCCAGTTTAGTAGGGAGTTCAATAAGATATCTTTCTAGAATAAGATATTGTTTATATATTCTATAATTTGTTCCTTTCGGTGAATCAAATACCTCTTGTCTCCAATTGTGTATGAATTTAGTTTTTAGTCTTTGGAAGAGTTGGTTTCTGTGGTGGTACCCTACACACTTCGGGCAAATACACAATGAAGTGAGGGAGAATACAAATAGTATGTAGTCATTTACTAAATAGTTTTATTTTAATTAATGTACACTGTATATACATGTACTTGCATCTGTTTCTCTATATAATGTACATCGTAAATGAAAATTATAATGTAGTTGAAAGTTAAAAGAAATAATTCACAAATCAATTATTAATGCTATTGTCGTTGCCGTCACCACCCTCTTATTCCCCTATAGTATCTACTAATTATCAATTAATTAACCTTTTATTGTTTATACTGTAGAATGGTATCTTCATTTTAAAGAAACGTTGTTGTATTTATTATGTCGTGTTTTTAATTGAAGATGAAACCTAATTGAATATTTGAACTTGAACTACATGTATATCTAGACACTTAACACGTGCTACTGGTTACTATAATTATTTACATTGTATTAAACATTCGGTTAATAACAAAAATAAAAGGATATGCCACCAACAATTTAAAATTAAATATATTATTTATCAATGTAATTAAAACACAGGACATGATAATCGAGAACAGTGTCCGTCACCACCCTCTTATTCCCCTATAGTATCTACTAATTATCAATTAATTAATTAATTAATTAATTAATGGTATTTTGTCGACTAAGTACCGATATAATGGTTTTAATTGCACCGGACATCCAACTTCATCAAAATTATTATTAAAACAATACAATACAATACAATACAATACAATACAATTTTTATTTATTAGAGTGTCACACATTTTTACAACAGGGTAAAAAAAGCAGCCATGATAAATAATTTACCAATTAGAATAAAAATGCCCAGCCAGATCTGACTTACGAGACACTTAAAAGAATATATATATATTTAAAAAGTATCAAATTATCCAGTTAAAAAATTCGTCACGATCGTAAAATGGTGCCTGTTCTATCGTATATCGGTAAGGAGATACCTGATCAGTATCATTATATAGGTTGGGATTCTTAAAAGCATGTACTAGTACATATTATTATTAAACAAAATCAAAACATAATCTTCGTCTGTACATGTTATATAATGTGGCCGCTAACGTGGATTGAAGGTTCGTATTCTGCATAAGAAATTGTAATTTAAGAGAAGAATCAAGGTTTGTGAAGTTTGGTAGATAAAAAGATGCTTTGTTGTATAGAGAAAGTTTCAAATCTGAGTAAAAGTCACAATCTATCAGAAAATGAGTCTCATCTTCTATAGAGCCTGAATTGCACAAAGTACATTTTCTCTCCTGTAAAGGTATAACAGGATGAGAATACCGTCCCGTCTCTACTTTAAGTTTCAAGCTCCCACAGCGAAATTTGGCTAAGGTTTGTCGATGTTTATAGTTCATTATTAACGTCACATATGGTTCCGGAGCAAGATTATTTTTATACGTTCGGTAGGTCCTAAGCTTATTTCTGTTGTCTTGACCGGAGTCGTTCCACATTTGTCTATACCAGTTAGTTACATCCTCCTGTTTGAATACTAGTTTACAATTACATGTACGTCCAGACGATTTTAGTAAAAACACCAATCAGTGTGTACATAAAACCTCGGGTGATCGAGTACCTCTCCCCGGGCCCCGGGACAGCTTGGGTGTGAGATGAGCACAGACAGATTGAGGATATTAACGGAAGTAGATGTCGATTTCTCCTTACCTTATAAATATACGACTTGTCTCTGTAGTCCAAAATCAACTTTGTCTTCCATAGCATCCACAAGTCTTAAAGAGTAATCCACAGTAACCGCAAATCTACACTTCATTTTAAATCACGTGACCTGTTTATTAACGTAAGTACATGTATGCACTAGTATATATCCAATGTTATATTTGATTTCCAGTTAAATCAAACACTGCTAGTTTTGAAGCCAACACAACATACATACATTGCATATATCTACATGAATTTAACATGTAACAGTGTACATATGTAAATGTATCTAATTAACGTGAATTGAAATTTTCATTTCATCGAAGTCTTTTGTAACTGTTGCTCACTCCTAATAATAGATCAGACATTATTTTGATTCAAATATATTCATTATCAGTTCATCATTTTATTAATTACTTTCAGATCATGGAATCACCTTTGACCTTCACCCCACGCCGCAGCCTTGACTTTGATGAGGTCAAATCTCTGATGACCCGGAAGTGAAGAACATCAGTCAACTGTTTGGTGATGAGGATTCTGGTCTAGGGATGGATAATGATGAGGTGAGTGATTAATGTGTAGGAGGAAGGGAAAAATGAAAACCCAAAAAGAAAAACAACATATTTTTACTTGAACAATAAATTACGTATACGATGATTTTTTTAATTTCTTCTGAAAGTATGAAATAATCCCTCATTATCGATTGTTTATGTTATCGTTAAATTGTCCCTGTATCTAATTAGTCTGTTTATGTTTCAGTGTGAGAGTCCAGTGCACTACAAAGTTTCTACAAGACTGGATTTCAGTAACGTGTTTGCGACACCGTCACAGGTAGGTAACCGGAATATACGTAATACACCTCATATATCCATACACGTAACAGATAGAAGAATATACATGTATATATGGTGATGACGATGATGATGACGACATTGCTGATGATATGATCACAGCATGAGCAGTATTTTAAATTATAATAACATCAACAATAAATATACATGCAGTTTTACAATATCCCTATTCGTATTTTGGTTCGTCAATTGGCATTTAAATGAATATTTTGAATATCATAAATGTGTTTATGACTTCCAGACAGCTGATGAAAACGACAGAAGCTGCTTCAGACGATCTCTCTTCTCAGGAAAACGGCGACGTGATGACGACGAGGATTGTTTGTCGACTCCGTCCAAGTTACAGAGGAGAAACGAGCCCGTGTCCCGGGGATCATCGTCGTTTGGGGTAGGTACAAGGTCAAATCCTCCATCTTATAAAGCAATTATATTATAACCATTTATTTTATAAACCTCAACTGTTCATAAGATTTAACGCTATCCTCTCTCATCAAAATAGGAAAAAGATAACGACTCAAATGAAATGTAGCACTGTGATATACATGTACTATAAATTATCATGGTAAATGTAAATAACGATTAACGTCAATGAAAGGCGACGTGGATTTTCATTTGTATTTATATATTACAGGAGAAAATTGTGTCACGTGACGTGAAGGATGTTGTGAACCGTTTGGCGGAGGAGGAGGATTTGATTGGGGACGGGACAGACAAGTTTTGTCTGCCGACCATCAGGGGCAAACACCAGGACCTCAAATCTATTTCTGCTGATACGGTAAGTGGTTTAAATATATAAAATATTTTAGAAATAACAAGACGATAAAGCTCATGAAGTCTGGATACATCAATATAATTATTTTATTATTAAATGAATAAAATATACCAATATATACATGTAAACCGAACCAACTTGAATATCAAAAATGAATGAACTTTTTTATATTGGCATATGTTTTCATTTTATAGATGTCAGATATCTTAATCGGAAGTTACGATGACGTCATCAATGATTACAGAATCATCGATTGTCGATACCCATATGAGTACGAGGGAGGTCATATCAAGGTATGTAGCTCTGTAACTGTTACCATAGTAACAAAGAACAATGTAATTTTTGAAATATTTTCTGCAAAATAATTGTTCAAATCACCAGTATGAAAACAGGTGTTCTGTTCGATAAAAGCTAGAAATGTATCACTAATATTGTTCAAATTTGCAAATAAGAAATCTTAACTTCTGTTTTTAAGACAACTATTGTCTTTCTTTCCACAGAGTGCAGAAAACATGTACACACGTGACCAGGTTCAACAGCTACTCCACGACAGACAGAGCTCTGACGTCACCGGGAAGAGAACTGTCCTCATCTTCCATTGCGAGTTTTCATCAGAACGAGGTCCTAAACTGTAAGTCTTAAAATATGTAATGAGTTCGATTAATTGCAGCTAGATTAGGAACTTTGAATGGAATAAATCATGAAAGTGTAAACTATTAACTTTCCAACAGAATCATAATCTAGAACATGTGCAAATGGGCAAGCTTACCGACGACTTATGACAAACTACAAAATACATGTATTAACTCTGTCATTAATTGATTTTTTTTTGTATTTCATAGGATGCGATTCTTGAGGACCCAGGACCGTGCTCAGAACGAGGCTAACTACCCGGCCTTGACCTACCCCGAGATGTACCTCCTTGATGGCGGATTTAAGGCTTTCTATCAGACTGACAAGGTGAGTCAATGCAGTAGAATAAACAGTAATAATAAATACGGATATATCGAGATATTTTAAAACTGAATTGATATTTTTTTGGGACAAGAGATATTAAATATACCCTGAACTGAATACTTAAAGAAACCTCTTCATAAAAAAGGAAAGTGTTCCTGTACATGCAAATCGATATATGAATGTCAATCTAAACATTAAAATATTTTTATTTTTATTTTTGTAGACCCTCTGTTTATCCTATGGAGTACAAGCCCATGCTTCATCCTGGTCACGGTAAAGATCTACGTCACTTCCGGTCGAAATCTAAGTCCTGGTCTGCTGGAGACAAGAAGAGAACTGCCAGTCTACGCCGTGCTTAAAGCTTCACCAATCTCGGAAGTTTTACTCTACTATTCTACACTGTCGTAGAACAACCATAGGTTCTGGTTATTGGACGAGCGAGTTGGACGGTTATTTTGTGCTAAGTGCTTGAACACATTCAAAGTGCTATTTGTCATTGATGTGATTATTGGTTTTTAGTGTCATTATAAACTATATGGGCAATTTTCATTTTAAGTGCTATTGGAAGGAAGTGCCTTTTTATATATATACATGGTTATTCGTTTGTTTACGTTAAATAAATATACATCGAGATAAAATGGTGTTTGTTAATGTTTTAAATGACCCTTCCACCAAATAGGCAAATCGCCGTGTATAAAAATGTTCCTTATTCACCAAGTATGTGTTTGACAATGTTTGTTCTCTTTGGTCGAATCCATGCTCGACATTAAGGATAAACACTCCAAAGAAGTCATTAATTTCCTATATTCAACTTTTTTTCTCTCATATAGATGGAAATGGAAGTACATACCAGACAAATGAATGAAAAAGCATACAGTTGAATATTCGTTGTTGAGATATTTCCATTTATTTGACAACTGATTAGATTTTATGGTAATTTGACGTTTTGTCCCGGGATACATCAAAGTTATATTTTCCGAATGGGTTGTTTGATATGTGTAATAAAACTAGGAGCAGTCAATCTTCAAAATTACGGTTATACCAAGTAGTGTTATCTGTGGTTGAGATAAGACTCTTTTTTATTTTTTTTACCAGTTATGGAAATGAACATAAAGTACGGTATAGTGTAAGCAATGCTGCCATGCATGGACTATGTTTATCTGTATGATATATTACCTATAATACCTACACACTTGCAATTGCCTTACATTGGCGGCACTAACAAGTATCAAGATGGCATATATTCATTTTCAAATTCTTTTATTACTTTTGGTTTCACAGACAAATATAAACAATAGATTACAGTTGTTTATCCTCTGCAATGGATGTGAGGTAGGTTTTTGTAGGAAGTGTTCTAAACTTAAAGAATACGTACAGCATGAAAGAATCGCAAGAAGGAAATACATGCGTAGCTGGAATGTCGTGGACCTGAACGGCTGTTCTACCACCTTTCAAACACTCACTAAAATTGACGAATCCTTAGGTAAGATGAAGATCTCCAACGCATCTAGGTTAAACACACTGGGAAATAAAGTTCTGATGTTCGAACACAAACTAGGGAATTTACCATCAAAGAACATGACAACAAATTAAACGAAGATGTGAACGATACATTAGACTATATTGTAGGCAAACGAAATAAAGAAATGAGAGATAAATCCTGTCGATCAACCATCATGATTGTATTCAACATTCAAGAGAAAACAGAAAATATCCCAGTTTTTATGGCGCTGCACAACCACAAATCTTAAAATGTAAATAATACAAACATGCTGCAATTAGCGAAAAGCTTACCATGGCGTGACAGAGAAAGGGTTACGCAGACCTTATCCTACTGCATCTATGTTTAATGAAACTTATTTTCTTCAGAATAGCAACATATGCTATCGCAACTTCCAAGAGCTTAAAACCTCCTTAATTATTGCAAGCTAAGTTGTCATTTATTCGCCGAGCAACGTTGATTCGCCGAGCAACGTTGATC